>NC_137923.1:46556861-46806861 GCF_963457725.1 Sprattus sprattus | reverse complement strand
TTCTCTCATGTTCATACCCTCCAAACGCACACACACACACACACACAAACACCTTCACACACACACCCCTACGCACACAGAGGGGGTTCAGTGAGGAGTGTGAGTGGTATGAAACATGATGGAGCCAGGCAGCGCCGGAGTGCCGGGGACAGATGTTGTGGCTGATGCACACCGACACAAACACACGGGGCCCCGTGGAGGCGGCACGCGGCGTGGGGTTCCGTTGGCCCCGGCGGCAGACGGATCCGGCGCCGAGCTGAACGAGCCATCCGTCACCGACGGGCCCGCTTCCAGAGCGTTAGCAGGAAAGAACGGGAGAGAGAGGGGAGGATGGAGATGCTTCACAGGAAGTGCACACAGGGGGTACAGACTGCCAACCCCACCTCAGTATCATTTTCACTCCCAAATCAGGTCAATCTCTTAATATAGTCTTTCTAAAGTCTTACAAAGTTGTTCAGTAACTAAGCAAGGTGCAGTTACCCCGCTATGATTTCTCACTAGAAATCGTGTACTGAATGGAGGTAGTAATGAAAGACAGCAGGCAGGAGGTGTAATGTATCAGGCTTGGAAGTCAGGAGAGAAAGAGTCACAGAACTGCACTAAAACCATTGACATGTTTAATGTTGTAGTTTCATGGAGCTAGCATGTTGCTCACTGATGTTGCAAAATTGTAGAAACATACACACACACACACACGCAAACACACATGCACAGAGGGGCCACTCTTGGCTCTGTTTGCCGTGCAAGCACCAACGGAGTCAATGAATGTCCATCAGTGGGGATTCGGTTGCCATGACAGCACCCAAGTGAGGATGCTGAGGTCTCCTGGGCTGGCTATTATGTGGAGAAGGCTAACGCCGAAAGCAGGCTTAGTGGCCTCTTGTGGCAAGGTGAGATTGGACACAGACTATATTAAGCTGACCCCAGGACAGCATTTCAGGATTTTAAAAGCTCACGTGCGGGGTGAATCACACACACACACACACACACACACACACACACACACACACACACACACACACACACACACACACACACACACCTACATATACTGTATACATACACACACACACACACACACACACACACACACACACACACACACACACACACACACACACACACACAGAAACGCACATACAGTCATGCTCAAAAACCCAACCTAGATACAAAAAATCCAACACACACTCTGACCCACACAGACCCACCTAATTATACACACACAAATACAGTCACACACAAATAAACAACCTAGACACACACACACAAACACACACACACCAATCTGAAATAACTTAAAGTAACACCCCTCTGTTCTGCTGAGGCAGCACTCCCTCCTTTCAACAACAACGACATACGTGCAGCGGGCACTGGAGTTAATATCCAGCTTGTCTCCCCACCCAAACACGCCTCGCTCCCGTAAATGGTCTTTTCTCTACCACCTACCGCAGGTGTTATTAATGGCGCTGAGGCAGCAGTGGCGGCGACCAATTCTTTTTGTATTGCGGCAGCGCACGTGGAGACACCCCGGTGCCTACCGTGTTCTCTCACGGGTCACCACCCCAATCCATCCCATTAACGGCCAGTGCCAAGCGGGCGGGGCGGGGGGTGGGGTGGGGGGCAGGCTGAGGTGTTTATAGCTCCGCCACGCGACAAACGTCCAACAAAAGGACAGCCGGCCAAGCATGGGAGTGCGGAGTGGGGCCTTTTTTGGAGTACACTCACACATGTACACACATGCACACACACACTCACACATACAAACACAGAATATGGAGTCTGAAGTCTTATGCAACGATTAAAATGTCACTCTGAGGAGAATGGATGTTGTGCTGTTCCGGAAGTATCGGCATCCTAAGGGGGAAAAAAGCCCTATAAAACCGAGTGTAGGAGATGGGGAGACTTACCTATAAGATCAGAGACAGGGAGATAATCTCAGGGAAAGTGTCCAGCTCATGTTTTGAAGGCACCAGAGAACAGCACTGAGTGACACTGAGGAGGGACTAAATGTAATGAGAGGAGCTCAAAAATAATCCACACTTCAGACAGGAGAAGCAGGCAGTACATGGGATAGAGGGATGAGCAAAAGGTAAAGTCTCCATCTTAGAAGAGTTTCTTGCTTGTGGTGGCACCTGCCAATTCCTACAATGTCATTGCATGAAAGGAGATGCGGCTCCATCTCCGCATTCAAGGAGGTCTTCGTGCGAGTGTGTCTGTCTGTGTGTGTGTGTGTGTGTGTCTGGGATTGCTAGCCATAAAAAACCTTATTATTTCCTAGCCGTTAATGATCAGATGGACACTAATTCGGGAGAAACCTTTGTGGTTGTAAAGGCTTGTACTGGCAGCTAGGAAATCAGAAAAAGAGATGAAAGTGTCCTTTAAAAGCAGGACACTGCTAACGACGTGCTGAAAGAGTAAAAGATAAAGAAAAGACGTACAGAAAATGGGCAGAAACGAAACAAGTAAGCAGATTGGGAGCTGAAAAGGATGCAGCGTGGCACTGCGGGGGTCCGGCCTGGCCCTGGAGAACTCAGGCCCGCTTGGCGCCGATCAGCTACGGAGCCCGGCCTGGTCGGCCGGTGTGTAAACAGCAGGTGGGCTTCGCAGGTGCTGGCAGGGCCGAGGCCGCAGATGGGGCACATGGATAGCTAGAGCGTCTGATGATTGATGTGACATCCTACCGTACCCACAAGTCCTGGCAAAGGATGAAGTGGAGGAGGAAGAGGAGGAGGAGGAGGGCTGGAGAGGCTGGGGCTAAGATGGATTGAGAGACAGAAAGAGAGAAAAGGTGTTGATGACACCCTGGCATGAGTAAAAGAGAGAGAGAGAGAGACGGTAAAACACTGGAGGGAGGGAAGGATGGAGCGAGTGAGTGAGGGAGGGAGGGAGTGAGAGAGCAGACTGGAGCGAAGATGGTTAACAAGTGGGATCTGTGCTAACGAGGTGAGCCGGCTTACTGGGGCTGGAGAAGGGACAAAGCCCGTTTAGACGCTGAGCGGACAGAATATGGAGCAGAGGCTCCCCAGGTCCAGCAAGGCAAAGTTATCTTGGCGGATATGTAGCTCCACAGACTAATTGAGTGTGGGACAGCAAGAATTGGGGGATTTTTATAGTGTAGTATATTGCCAATCCAAACAAGTGTGTGTCTGTGTGTGTGTGTGTGTGTGTGTGTGTCAGAGAGAGAGAGTGAGAGAGAAAGTGCCTGTGTAAGAAAGTTTTCATATTCACTTTTATTCCTTTCATCTACTCTTGACCTTTTATATATAAATGCTATTTTATGGAGCCAACCCTAATCAGTATGGACTGAAGTCAAGCCAGACTGAGAGTAATGAGCATGGAATATTGCACACCTGAGCCGGGGTCAGTAGACACTTACTGAACTGTTAAAGTTACAATGGCAGAATAAAAGTAAATGGAATCGTTCTGTCAGCGGAGTGCAAGGCTTTTGCTTTGCTTCCTTGTTGTGCACCCCATCCATCTGTCCTTCTAATTAGCCGTCCATTACTCTGGAATGGGTCGTTTGTTCCGGTAGGTAGTCATCACTACCCAAGGCGCTCCTTGGTTTTATCAACGGCTATGACTTCACTCACCTAGAGGCCCTGATGGTTTGCTCCGATACTCATCACATTTGACATCATCGATTAACCCCTCAAGCCCATCACCTCAATGTGTCAGACCCCCCCCCCCCCCCCTCCGCCCCATCTGGAGGTCAAGTGATTCTCTTAACAGTTAGGTAATCTGCAACATCCGCTTTTCAAATTGCCAGTGTCAGACAAGTAAAGATTTTCAATTGAACTGCGCATCTCATTTTGCCGCCACAGGCCAAACGATCGGTATTGAATGGAGGCAATTAGCATGCACATGTTTAATTAATTTTGGACGGAGCATTCATGTCAGCCGCTTGGACCTCGCATTTCCATGCTAGGGTAGTGCCCAGTCGCCTCAGCAAACACATCACACTATGGCGTTAACTACACAAAAAGTTAAAGCAAACTCCAGGATAGGTTCCACTCGAAAATGATAGCTATTAACTAGCCAAATAGCAAGAGGGATCCTGATAGAAATGTTACACTGTCAGGATAATGTAATATAGTGCCGACTGTGGTATTTTACTAGTGAAAGTTACATTTGAATGAAGCAGAAATAGAAAAACAAGGTTATATTATGGAGATGTGTGATATTGTGCCTGAACTGAGCGAAAAAGAAGTGAGTGTGAATAGGATGGGAATGAATGTTATACGTCTAGAGTGACTGCTGAAGAGTGGCACACCACTGATGTGTTACATGATTTTGTGCTAATGACAACAAACTCAACATCTGCTGCCATCCTAATTGGCTGTGTTATGAAAAGGAAAGAAGAGAAGAGAAGTGAGAGGAAAGGGGGGAAAAAAACCTTGAGGTTACTTCTTAATAAGAGTTGTGATTAGTCTAATGAACATGAAATAAAAAAACAGAAGCAGCCAGCGTTCTTCTAATCTTCTTTTTCGTGATTTCTTTTCTGTTCTGTTTCTTTTCCTTGAGTATTCATGCAAGGTTGCTGGCAGACATGCTGCTTTTGAAAGGGGCAGATGGACATTGCCTGTAAACAACACACAATTAAAGGGCTTGGAGATGACAGAGGTGCAGTCAATGAGAGGAGGACTCAGCTACCCAGACGTTTTAATGAACCAGCCTTGGCAGTGATCTTTGAAATGGGAAGCCAACTAATGGATTATTGAACTAGAACTTGGGCAGGAATCATTGATTTGAAAAAGAAAGGCGGCTCTTTGACACTTCCCTTTCTTTTTTGGGGTGGGGGTGGGGGTGGGTGGGTGTTTAAAGAAGTAAGTGAGGACTAAGCTGAAGAAGACACTTAGTTATCGACCACACACACACACACACACACCGAAAACCCACCCGCTTACCAACCCACACACACACACACACATACACACACACACACACAATGAGATAGAGGAAAGAAAAGATAGAATAGGAAAGACAAGTAAAGGAAAGCAAAGGAAAGGCGACATACCTTTCACAGATCAGTTATAAGCTCTTTATCACCTACAGATTCAATTACAGGAAAAGGAGCTGGGTTCACATTTGATCCCGGCCCGGTGGAGCTGTAAGGGACGGACGATACAAATGGCACTCCCTCCACTGAGACTGAGGGTTAGGCTGCTACCTTGCAAGCACACACACACACACACACACACTCACTCTCTCTCTCTCTCTCTCTCTCTCTCTCTCTCTCTCTCTCTCTCTCTCTCTCTCTTTCTCTGTCTGTCTGTCTGTCTGTCTCTCTCGCGCGCGCGCTTACTCTCTCGCTCTCTCTAGACCTATTTCTCTTTCTTTCTCTTTCTTTCTCTCTCTCTCTCTCTCTCCATAGTTTGTGCACTCTGAGACACACACCACGATTCTGAAATTTTCAATTGTCTGAAGAACAGAGAAGTTTTCGGGAGCCCATGGTCTTCGAGCTTATCGCTTTATACATTGGCATTATGTCCAATCTGCTATGAGGGAACAAAGCAGTTTTTAGTGCACTGGATCAGGTTTGCTATTCAAAGAGAGAATTGGCCTGTGGGAGTTATCATTTAGGTATTACTGAGAGGAAATTGGCACAGAGTGAAACAGCTGAAGACTGTGAGGAGAATGAGGATTCCAGCACTGCGGCTGAGGCTACAAAATCACACCAATTTTGACTGAAAGAGCGTTCGTGAAGACACAGTGATACTATTGTCACCATGGCAGTAGACTTAGCCAATCTTTATTGTGAGATAATTTCCACATCAGGGCTGAATGAGAACATGTGTAGATTAATGCAGTCTTTAAGATTGGCTTATTAATAAGATATAATGAGACTTATACGATTGTTCATAATGATGCTATAAACAGCAACATCCTAATATTCTACCTATTATGATATTAGACCTACTGGAGAAAGCCAAAGGACATATGTTGTGGAATTTCCTGATAAAGTGGTATAAAGCATGAACCCAACTTTCTGAACAGAACTCCCTCACTTGGAAACTGGGTTTACTAGAGTAAGCTTTCGGAAGGTGAGGAATACGATTTGGAAACATTGCTTCTAGGGTCATGCCTTCCTAGGTCGGAGTGACCTAGGAGACTAGTATGGAATCAGATCAATGCCATAAATATTTTGTAATCTGTAATATAGATTTTGTATCTGTAATATAGATTTTGTATCTGTGAAACCATCTACACTTTCAAATCCTATCTACACTTTCAAAAACTATCTTCACTTTCAAAATCTATCTGCAGATATGGATTTCAAATACGAAATGTATCTACACTTTCAGTGATTCTTGAGATAAGGGACAAAACAGGTTTTGATTTTCCAAAAAAATATTTGGATAACTTCCAAAATATATGATTACATTTATGTCAAATGAAGTTTTGTCTATCCAAACATGTTTTGGTTCAACCTCCCAGTTGTAGACTTTTTATGTTAATTGAATGTTTGCTGGGTCAGCACTTGATTTTCGTCAACACCATCATAAACATAAATATACTTATGGAAATTATTTGAACTGATCTTATCAGAAATAATTTTACTCATTAGTTTTCCCAGTTCCCCTTATAATGTACACAGGTCTTTAAATCATTAAAAACTAAAGTTTAGAGCCAAAAAAGTCAATGTTTAATGAGTAGAATTGAAATCATATCACGAATTACATTTGTCTTTAACCTTCAGATTTAACAGAGACATTTTTAAGCATTAAAAATACACATCTACATTGGAAATGTGTTAGACTTTGAACAAATATCCTTCAAGGAATGAAACAGATACCATTTTCTTTAAAAAACGATAAAAAAATATATCTGAAGGAGTTGACACTCTATATCTAAACTAGATTTAATTTGACACATTAAACTGAAATAGCAATACAAATGCATAGGAAGTGATATTTTTGGCATAAACAGCATTAAAATGCTTAAAATGGACACTAAAATGGCCTTAGTCAACACCATCAGAGAAAGTCAACACCATCAGACACAAATGTTGATGGTGTTTGATGGTGTTTTGATGGTGTTGACGTCTGATGGTGTTGACAAAAAAAGTACATTTCTCCTTATATCACACAAGATTCTCACAGGAGCCATCTTGTTTTTCATCTGTTGATCATGGTCCAGCCAATCTATATAAATAAACACTAGATTGCAGAACATTTTACTCTAATGTTGACTCTTTAGCCATTTTGGAGTTGATACGCTATGGTTGTGACGTGTGCATATTAGTAAATAGATATGAAAAACAAAGTATTATTAAAAACTTACCAGAGCTCAAATTTTCTCATGTCACCAGGAAGACCAAGGAGGAAGGAAAGGGGTCCTTTGAGTTAAAGCTGCCCTAAATTATTCCTAATTTTTTTTCCCAATTTAAAAAAGTCTGATGGTGTTGACGAAAACTCTGGACACATGTTCAACTGACCAGAAAGTAAATTCAAAATGTTTCAAAATATTTTTTTTTAATGTTTGTGAAACAAATATTATGTTATTTACATATGAAATAGATAAAGTTCAATTTTATATCACTTTTCAGACTTTTTAAAGCATTGCAGTGTGATGTGACCTGCTTTCGGACATGGGTTTTTGTAGGTACTGGTCACATATCATATCATTAAGAATAAAAACTAAATGTTAGACAACAATAAAACACACTTTGTTGTGCTACCCTTGTCCTGTTGATGAGTTTGGTGAGGCTTTTAAAATATATTACGTACATTTTAAGATAAAAAAACTGTGATTTATGTCACAGACTTTGTCCCAAGTCTCAAGAATCACTGACTTTCAAAAACTATCTTCACTTTCAAAATCTATCTGCGGATTTCAAGTACGAGTTACGGATTTCTGTTACGAATTACAAAATCTTTTTGGCACTGTCGTTACTTCCTTTCTAAAGAGCCAATCAGCGCTTTTGGCAGATTTTCTAAAGCGCCAATCAACACATTGTATCCTGTACTGACAGGACTGAGTTGAGTGAAACGGTGTATGCAGCAGTCATGGATCAGAGACCGAGAAATGGCACAAGTAAGAAGTCCTATATTTGGAGTTGTTAATAAAGTCATTGTAAAACGCACAATCATAGTCAGTGGTTTTCACTCCACACTTCGTTCCACCTGTTTCAAAGATCCTTGTCGTTGTATGGAAGATATTAGGATCTGCTTTGGTAGCTAACGAAAGCTAACGTTAGCATTTTCGTGACCGATCTCCTATTCACATTTAATTAAGTTAACCATGAACAGTATTCATATGACCCATTATCTCGATGAGAACATTTAGCAGACAGACTGCTATTGTCTTGTTCTCCAGACACATGCAAAGTGATGGTGGGGGTATACCGTTAAGTGCATATGCATCCTCAACTTAAGCAATAAGCCCCAAGAGGCCGTGCTTTGCGCTGATTTTAGAACAGGTAAGGGAGTTGTTAGGCACGACGCGAAGCGGAGTGCCGTTAAACCCCCTTACCTGTTCTAAAATCAGCGCAAAGCACGGACTCGCGGGGCTTATTGCTTTTCTAAACCTGTTACTACACATATTTGATATGGTTTCATAAATAAAGACAATTCAATTTAAGAAACAATAGTTTAATGATAAACCGTCATTCTTCCGCCACTAAAAAGTATAGTTCCTAAATAAATCGTTGCCACGCAACCCTTGAAGCAACGCAACAGCCAGATGGAACACTGGGTATGAAATGCGCTATATGAATGCCTTGCCATTCGCTGCGCAGTAATATGGAATGTAATCAGGTCAAATTGTAAGGTAATGCTGGATTTTACAACGGCTTTTAGCCAATCACAATCAAGGATTTGAACAATCAGGTTTAGAAAGCTGGATAATGACCAGCCTGATTTCAAAACCACCTTGCAATGTCATTTTCGTTTGTTTTCATGGCACTTTGGGGTAGGCTATTTGTAACCATTTTCTGAAGTCCTTGAAAACGTTTTATTGTGTATTTTTTGTGGAAGCGAGTTTTCTAGCGTCTCAGTGGAAGAGATCAATTTCTTAGTTACAATGCGTTCTGCAGCCAAGCGATTTCTGAATCGCCAGAGCCTAAGATACAGCTAGGTGTTCATCAGCCCTTTGGGCCAGACATAAGGCATGCTTGTTTAACTTCCCCCACGGCGTTCGTACACCGAATTGTATTCAAACCGTGCGGGGGAGACCCCAGATCTCTCCCTAGGCAGAGCGGTGGCAGATTTAGGTTATAACTATTGAATAATGAGCGGGCCAGCAGTTGCCAGCAAGCTAGCGCTGATTGGCTCGTCAGTACAGGATACAATGTGTTGATTGGCGCTTTAGAAAATCTGACAAAAGCGCTGATTGGCTCTTTAGAAAGGCCGTAAAAACAGTGCCAAAAAGATTTTGTAATTCGTAACAGAAATCCGTATCCCTATCCGTAATGCGTAATTAAAATCCGTATCTGTAGATAGTTTTTGAAAGTGTAGATAGTTTTTGAAAGTGTAGATACATTTCATATTTGAAATCCGTGATCTGTAGATAGGTTTTGAAAGTGTAGATGGTTTCACAGATACTAAATCTATGTTACAGATACAAAATCTATATTACAGATTACAAAATATTTATGGCATTGATCTGATTCCATAACTAGCAAACATGTTTACCAGAAACATTCTGCCTTGGGTAAAGTACAAACAGGTTCCGGGAGAGATGAGATATGAAGATTTTCAGCGAGAGAGGGTCTTTGGCAAAAGTAAACTTATGATACCTAGAGCGGTGGTGTGATTCGACTTCAAGAGAACTCCAACAGTTGGAAGTTTACCATAATATTATACTTCTAGGAGTTTTATATTCGACAGTAAACTTATCATTAGCTATCAAGCTGCCACTCAAGAACAGCAGATACTTCAAAACTTATTTTTCGATTTGATTTTGCCTTTGAGCTATAAAAACAAAAATGACACGTCGGCCATTTTAAGACACAGATTTAAGAAGCCACAACCAAGGCATGGGATCTAAGTTTATCTCCTTAATCAATGTGGATAGACAAACTTTATGACTGCTCAGCCTGGGACATGCCAATCTTAATCAAAAAGGCCTCTGGAGGTTTCATGGTCACCCTGGGGATCCCTAAAAATAGCCCAAGCCAGAGACAGACAGTTACGCTTTAAATCGCTGGGCATTCCTTTATTAATTCCCACTTAATCACAGTTAAGTGAGTGAGCCGATGAGATGCCAATCAAAACAAACTAATGAGGCAGGGTAACAGGGATGGAGGGATGGAGAGGGATAGAGGGATGGAGAGGAATAGAGGGATAGAGAGTGATAGAGGGATGGAGAGATTGAGAAGGATAGAGGGAAGGACAGGGGTGGAGGGATGGAGAGGAGATGAAGAGGGATGGAGGGATGGAGAAGGATGGGGGTGGTAGGTAGATGGAAGGAGAGCCTCCACCCTGTTAATGTTGGAATTAAAATTCACTAGCAAAAGTGGACCTGCATAAGATAAATTTCATATTCTATCGTGAAGTGTTTGAGGGCTATACGAATACATCTTCTTAAGGAAAGAAGCCTAATCATAATTCAATTCCACTATTTCCTTACACCATCGCATCTCTGATGTCTAGATCTCAGCTCACATCTCTAGCCTGTATCAGCTAAACTAAAAACTCTGGTCTGTCACCCCTGCTGTGGTTTTCGCACGGGTTTCCATCTGTCATCTGTCCTCTTGACCCCCAGTGTCAACCCTACAGGGTGAGCCCCTGACTATCTCGCCATGAGTCCTCAGTCGAGCACACTGGGGCCGGAGACTGGGGCCTTTTGTTGTTGTGTGTTGGCTGAGGCGCTCGCTGCCTCTAAAGGCAAGGAAACAAATGACCGGCCCCTTCCGACATCACCCTGGAGCCCTCTCTGCAAACGCCCCTTGTGTCACGCCGAAGAATAAATAGTCATTAGCAAGGATATTAGGGATTACAGGCAAACAGGACATTACAGAAAATGAAAAGGAAATGCAATCTAGGAGATGAACAACAATGGCTTCCTGAGGCTCTGGCAATAGCAGAAAGGTTCCTGATTAAGTCAAACGTGCTTGTAAGCAGTGCCAAGTTAATTACACACTATGTAGAAGGACAGAAAAAAGGGGGAATGGTTTAGAATCTTTCATGTGATAGATTTGCAGATGGGAAAAGGAGGAGGAGACAGGGAGAAAACAAGAGAGATAGAGCCAAGAGAGCGAGAGAAGAAATGGAGAGAGAGGGAAAGAGAGCGAGAGAAACAAAGAGAGAGGGAAAGAGAGAGAGAGAGAGGAAGAGGGATCAAAAGAGAGAAACAGAAAGAGCGGGGAGAGAGAGAGAGAGAGAGTGAGAACCCTTAGGCCTGTGTTATTCAAACGTCTAACGATCACGGTGATGTGCTGCTTGTCTCCTCATGTCAGTCGAAACACAATAATCTTTGACACCCTAATAAAAAACATGAGCACGGGCATAAATCCACACCGGCATTAGAAAATCCCTATGTCACAGATGGGATTGTTTATTTTCTTTCTCTCACCCCTTCCCTTTCCCCCCCTCTTCCTCTTTGGCAGAATGAAGTGGTTATTATCGGGAGTGGGTGCCGGGGCCGAGAGAAGTGCAAGCCGGAGAGATCTTATCGTCTCTGGCACTTTGAGTGCTCTGGGTGACATACGGGCGGGGTCTAATCACCTGCTCCCTGCAGTCTCCTCCCCCAGCGTCGGCCCAACATCAAGGCTCCCCGAGTGCCTCACCAGGCCGGCTGAACTGAACTGAACTGAACCGACGGAGAGGGTCCTTTATTTCTATCCTTTAACACATCATAAATGCAGCTTCTTCACTGCACGCCAGGCAGACTCAGACTTGTCACAGGTCCCTCAACGCGCACTAAAGGGATGCTGAGAGTCCAATATCTGCATATAAGAAAGTTTCAAATATGTGATGCATGTTCTCTCTCTCTCTCTCCCTCCATCCCCTACCTCTCTTTTTCTCTCACTTTCACTCTCTCCTTGCCGTATATGAGCGCCCATGCATTTTGCATGAAGGCCATATGCATCTTTGATATTAGCACAAGTAAATTAAATATTCATTGCGACAGTAAACAGCACTGGCTTCCTGGGTGGGTGGGGGTGGGAGTGGGAATGGGGGGTTCAATCATGTTCCGTCACACTCAATCCACCTGTGCCTCACCCAGCAGGAGGTGTGGCGCCCCGAGCAGCCTCTTAGCCCAGAGAGAGCGCTGACTTGTATGAATGCACATGGCTCAAAGTATTATTTAGTGTACTGAGAATCTCCCCCTGCATGTTCAACCATCGCTGAGCTGCTTGTTTCCCTGGTGATGCAAAATAAAAGAGAAAAGAAAGGAGGAAGAGGAGAGGAAAAGAAAGGGGGCGAGAATCCAGCACGTGCGGCCACGTCTTGTGCCTTGGGTACGTTTTGCTGGATGTCATAGTTAAAACTTAACTTCAAAGCCTGGGGGATACACTCACAGGGCCCAAATTATATTGACGGGCAACTGGCAACGGGCATGAACTAAAGTTATTTAATAACATGGCAAAATCATTTTGCTAACTTAATACCATGAGCAACATACTAAGCGCAAAAATATGAGTGGGTCAGCGGCAGGCTCCCTTGCGCCACACAATAGATTTAGATTATACGCAACGGATGTTGTTCGTTTCCTGTCAATGAAATAAGGTCCCATAGTGTTCAATTGGGTTATCCTAACTGCTTCCATAATAATCTATTATTACTCTCCACTTCAACAGTCTGTGTGTGTTTGCATGGGGCGTGTGTTTGTGTGTGTGTGTGTGTGTGTGTGTGTGTGTGTGTGTGTTTGATGGGGGAGTGGGGTAAGGGGGAGATGTGTGGAAACGACTCTCCATTTTATGCATTTCACATAGCGGCAAGTTTACGAAAAACGTAAACTGTTTATTCCAGTCGTAACCATTCATCAAACCACCTGCTGCCAGGATGCTCAAACACACCACGAACAGAACCACCAACCCCCCTCACCCCCTGTATGCCTAGCACACATCCAGCTGTCAGGCCTTGTTAGTTATGTGGCGTAATGGGGCAGGGTCATGCTTTGGTAACGCGAGGTGGCAGCCAGAGGGAGAGAGAGGCTCACAGCCTGCCTGCTGTGAATGTCAAGTGATTTCCTTGGCCGTCATGGCTGCCCATGGGGAGCTTGATCTACGGGGGCCCAGCTAGCTCCCGCCTGGGCTCAGAACACTTTTTTTCCTTGAAAGCGAATCCTTCTAGAAGATCATACACCATATCTGGAGGAGGGAAGCAGCTTCAGAGGGGAAGTAACAAAATAGATGCTACTGCACACATGCATACTCGCTAGCCACGACCTTTCCCCCCTTTCATCATGGTAGCCATACTTAAAATCGGAGGCGGCAGTGAGACCAAAACAGAGGTCCACGATGTTCTATGTTGACCTGCTGAGCATGTCTACCTCTCCTCTCATTTATGACCAGGACCTGGGCACAGGTGCTAATGATCATGAGCATCCTTCGTCCACCGCAAAAACAATGGACAGGAGCAAATGTGAACCATATGCGTACCCATTCATCCATAGCATTAGCCGGTGTAAAGTGCCTCATTAAACTAGAAACATCGCGCCCTAGGTTCGGGATGAGTGTGATTATGCAAACATGAAGCAGGGGGGCTGTACCTGGCTGCACCGCCTCCGCCGCGCGCCTGTGTGGCAGTCGATCCACCCAGCACCGTGTCAACAAACACGGGAAGGCAGTCACACACATACACATACACACACTTGTGTAGGAAGCCTGTCCCCACCCACCCCTCCCCTCTTCATAAACAGACGTTCAGTCACCTTGGTGTGAAGGTAAATTCTCCCGACGTGACTGCGTCCCACTCAATCAGGGGCGCGGCGGATCTATATGAGTGAGGGGAGTGGATCAAACATGTGCTGTCGATAAAGCGGCGGCAGTGGAGAGGAGCAGTCAGTCAGTCAGTCAGTCAGTCAGTCCGTCACTCACTCAGCGTCCTGCTGCAGCACACACAGCACACACCATCTCTGCCGGCCTGTCTGTCACCGCAGCCTTGCTTGCCACCAACAACCTCCCATCCTTCACTCCCTCTCCCTCTCTCTCTCTCTCTCTCTCTCTCTCTCTCTCTCTCTCTCTCTCTCTCTCTCTCCCTCCCTCCCTCCCTCCCTCTCTCTGTCTCTCTCTCTCTATCTCTCTCTCTCTCTAGTTCAGAGGCAGACCTCTGGAAGCTTCCGGCAGGTGCTGTTGTGTGTGCTAGCGCCCCCCGCTCTTGGCAGTGTGCTATTGCATTCCCAACCTGGGGGGGGTGGAGAGACAAGGGGGGTGAGCTATGATAAACAGTGAAAGAAATCAAGACAGAGAGAGAGAGAGAGAGAGAGAGAGAAAGAGAAAGCAATAGATGCCGTGTTTGAGAGACAGCAAGAGACAGCGATAGAAAGAGAGAATGAGCAAAGACAGTAAGAGAGGAAAAAAGGGAGCGCAAGAGCAGGAGAAAGATGGAGAGTTTAAACGTGACAAGGCGAAAAGGGGAGAGCAGAAAGGAGCAGCATAGGAGAGGAGGAGGGAAGGAGAGGACTGCGTGGGCTGAATGAGGATTACACAAAACAGCGGCTGTCCGGTCCGCAGCTCGCCACTCGACAGGCACTGCGTCGGAGAACACCCAAGCAATCCAGGCCAAAAAGACAACAAAAGTCACAGGGCTCCAGGCTTTCCTTCCTGTTTTATACCTTAAATAATATGCTGTAATAGCCTTGTTCTTGCCGGTTGTGCCTTATCCTTTCATGTAGGGCAATGGAGACATTTTTGAGTGGGCACATTCTGGCATCTGTATCAAAGGATACGATTCCCTGCAGTCATTCTCAATGAAAAACCAGGGAAGGCAATTAATCACATTGCAGACGGATGACACACGAGGGGATGAATGACAAAAGAAGAGAGGGGAAAAAAATCAAGAAAACAGACAAATAAACAAACCATTAAATAGAAACGCATAAGAAAAAAAATAACTCATCTCATCATTATATGTGTTAGTAGACTAGAAGAAAGGGGAGGTTTAATTGTGCATGGCAAACGCATTCATTTCCTGGGGACCGTTTCATTTTACAAGCTCAAGCTCAGTTGAGTGTTCGTGTGTGCAAAGACTACAGATCTCTGTCTCAACACAAAGAGCAAATAAGCCGGCTGTCTGTCAAGGAGTCCCAACTGGGCCAAAACACAGCTGTCATTGTATTCCCATCATATTCTTTCCCCGCCAAACACTGTCATATACTCAGAATAAGAAGATAACATTAGGCGAGCAAAACCATGGTGCACTATGGGATAGAAAGTGGGCGCAGTCGCTAGGTAAATAGCAGATAAGTTGTTCCGTCTATTTCTTCCCACTTGCGTCTGACTCTGCGTGACTGAAACGGAAAACAAAGGCAAGTGTAGGAGTAAAAAATAAGATGAGAAAGGGAGAGACTCCACAATGAAAATTTGGGGAATGGAGTAAACAGCTGGGAGGTTTCATCTCCCGCAAGAAAATAGGTGTCATCTTTCTCAACACAATGGCAAATAAATAAATAACACATGAAATGGCATGATGTGCATTTTAATGTGGACGGAAAAGTGCATAAGTGGCGCCTTAGCATAGCAAATGGTGGCGCCACCGTCTTTGTCGCCTCCAGATAAATAAAATGCTTAAATTATACAGCCGGCTGTGGAATCCTGTAGCAGCTAGCAAGCTTGCCAGACCACCAGCCACTTAAGCATCAGGCCTGAGCGGAGGGCAGGGACTTCGCTTCAAGCCCATCAACACCAGATTTCTTCTCCCTCCCTCCCTCCTCCGCCCGGCCTCACAGCGGCCTCCTCCTGACACGGGCTCCTCCACTGCCGCCCATGTGTGTATGAACTAGCACCGAGTTGATTAAACACTTCAATCACCCCCCACTCTCAAAGACATACACACACACATGCTGGGGACCAGTCTATCAAGACCAGTTTTAAAAGCTCCCTGGCAACCATCCAAGACTCCTCCTCCCCTACATACACAATACCACCATCCAGTCCTACATGCACACATACATTATGATTAGAGACATGTGGCAGAGGAGATGTCTCTGGACACCAGTGTTAGCCTGACTGGAAGAGGATGCCTTTGACGGGTATCCTCCCCATCCACCCCCAGCCCACACCATCCACCCCCAGCCCACACCCTCCACCCCCTTCTCCCCTACCAGGGATGCTAATCGGATCACAGGGCCTGGTGAATACCGGAAAGCAGGCTGAAGATGGAGGGGGGGGGGGGGAGCAGATCTATCTAGCATGGCCCTAATAAACGCTTTAAGGCCCCCAGGCCGCTCTCCAGGGGAGCCTCTTCAACTCCTTCCGAGCAAAAGGCGAGAGCTGTATTCAAATTGTTGTAACGATGATGAACGAGCAGTCGAATGAAACAAACAGACGTGCATATGGTTGCTTCTGTGGGCCAAAAAAAAGTAAACAAGAAAAGAAAGAGGGAGGGAGGGTGGCTTACCTTCGTAGTAGATTTTGAAGCCGTGCGCACTGACTGCAAAGTCACTGGTGAGGCGCAGGGAGAAGACGGAACCCGTGCTGGTGACTGGAGGCGGCATTTGAAAACCTGTTATCCTGTAGAGATAAGAAAGAGAAAGAGAAAGAGAATGAGAGGGAGCGAGAGACATGGGGAGAGAGAGAGAGAGAGAAGACAGTGGTCAATTCATATTCAGAACGACATAATTTACCAAAGAATTGTCCAGATCAAATTGGTTTCTGAAACATAGGCAGAAGCAAACACAGATAAATAAAGCTAATAAAAGTGCAATGTTGAACCATACCATATGGATGGCTTTATCAAAGACTCCCTGTCTAAACGTGAAAACATGAGGATGATTGGCCTATAGAGGCAGTACCTTTCACACGGGATCGATTTAACTCTTGAGGTAACATGATTATGATGCTACACATGCTAGTATAGCCAAAGCTAATCGTCTCATATTTTCACAAAACGATATCTCTCCTCAATAAACATCATCTCCAGTGTACATCTCCAACAGATCAATAGAAAATAAATACAGCCCAGCACAGCCAGAAGAGTAATAGAAGTACACACAAAGAGGAACACACACACACACACACACACACACACACACTCACTCACTCACTCACTCACTATTACCAGAAACTCACAGAAATACAAGTACGAATTCAGTCGCATTTAAACCTGCTTCTGCATAATCTCGTCCTGGCGAAAGTGTAAATAGGAATCACAACTGAATGAGTGGTAGACTGCAGACAGGAAGTGGTCAGATTGCTGTCATCACTCCTGATGAATAATACTGTGGATTTAGAAATCACCAGGCAGAGAATATGCCTGTGTTTGGCACGTCTTGGGAATGAGAACGTGCGCGCGGAGGGGGTGTTGGGGGGGCTGTGAAGTTTTACAGGGTAATCCCTGATCCCTGACACGGATGCAAGGTCACAATGTTACCCCAGAGAAAGGCCTTCAATCAGGGGGGCCTGGGAGAGCAAAATTACCCCAAGATGCGTTAGCCAAGAGGAGACGTTGTGTTGTTAGGTGGAGCTACCCACAGATGAACTCCAAATAAACATTTGCCACAAAAAACTAAAAATGTGAAAAGAATTTGAACTTTCAAGGCATATTCATGTGTAGAGGAAAGCATTATGCGTATAGTGTGATCCTAGAGGGCAGAGTGTCTCATTTGCATTTTAAACGTGTGTGTGTGTCCATGTGTGTGTGCGTGTGTGTGTGTGTGTGTGTGTGTGTGTGTGTGTGTGTGTGTGTGTGTGTGTGTGTGTGTGTGTGTGTGTGTGTGTGTGTGTGTGTGTGTGTGGGTTAGCAGGCCCCAACTGCAACGGGAGCATGTGGACTGAATTCCTTTTGGTTATGCTAATATACTCAGTAGTTGAAATATTTATAAATTCCCATGCATAATACCCCCAAGGGCATTGCACAGATTCCTCTTTAATATTATTAACCTTTAAACTTGTCACAAGTTTGAAAGAACTTGCGAGGGAATGGATTAAAATGAGCACCTTCCTGCATCTAATTTTATGCTTTGGGTGACTCTGAGGTCGTCGTCAAACAAATATTTGTACTTCTTTTCCGACACGGAGCTTGACACAGTGGTTTACAGGCTACAGAAATGCAATGGATGCTGACAGCGGGAATTAAGAAAACTGTGTGTCGTTAACTGTGCTTTTGTGTGTGTGAGTGTGCGCGCGCGCACGTGTGTGTGTGTGTGTGTTATAGAGAGGGCGAGAGAGAGAGAAAGAGAGAGAGATGAAAAAAAGAAAAAGCAAAGACAGCACTGCTAAAAGAGCATGCTGACCAGAAGGGGATCCTAACGGGAGACTGTGTGTAAAACATGACCAACAACACAGCCACCCAAGACCCGGATCGTAATTACCTTTTGATCCGAGGCTACTTAAAAACACTTTTATCCCAACATCAAAGGGGCAACAAGGAGAAACAAGACATAAAACTAAAATCCGATTGCCTCAATCTTCCCACAGCACAACACACATCCTTCCATCGACACCTCCAAACGCACAGGAAAACACGTGCACATGCACAGGAAGCTTGTTCGAGTTCTGATGGGCTGCACCGGTTGGATTGTCCGTGGCCATTACCGGCCACCTCATCATTATCTTTGCACAGCAGAGGAAATGAGCTGGAGTGGTGGGGCTGTGAGGCACGGCTTCACTCGGCTCGGCCCTTAATGAGCTTTCCGCTGTTCTCGCAAGCCTGCAGCCCCCGGGGAGCTTGCCGCTCTAGCGGCGCGGCCCTCCAACCCAACCCGGCGCGGCACAGTACAGCACAGCCTGGCTCAGCTCAGCTCAGTCCAACCTAGCCGCCACTCATCTACTTGCCAATTATAATGTGTACTGCTTGTGGCTGCCATCTTCTCACCGCTCTCTTCTTCCCCCTCCTCTTTCTACTCTTCCTCTGCCATCTTCTTCTGCTGCCTCCATTGCATACTTAGCTGCCCGCCCCCCCCCCCCCCCCCCCCCCCCGCCCCGCTTCTCTCTCTGTGCGTGGCTGAGCAGATTCCTCCCGAGGTGTTCCATCAACCTTCCTCCTCCTTCTTCTCCTCCACTACCATCCCCCTTCTCTCCTTCCCCAAATTCCTGTTCTCTTTCATCTCATGGTCACATCCTTCTCTACATCCTCTCTCTCTCTCTGTCTGTCTTTCCTGCTCATGTGTTTGAGCATTTATTTATTTTTTGCTTCAGGTGCTTTGAAAGACCGATATGAGGACTTATACCGCATTCCAACTTTATTTT
The DNA here is from genome assembly GCF_963457725.1 of Sprattus sprattus. Lineage (NCBI taxonomy): Eukaryota > Metazoa > Chordata > Actinopteri > Clupeiformes > Clupeidae > Sprattus > Sprattus sprattus. The sequence continues at coordinate 46,787,567 of NC_137923.1, read as the reverse complement.
TGTGCATAAAATTCTACTGCTGTTCAAACCTTCCTTTTTTTCTTTCCCAGGACTTTTTCTTCTGGCTAGAAATGTAATTAGCAGGAAACCTCGCTCTCTCAGAATGAAATGATAACGATCCCACATCGCAAAGTCTGGGAGAACATACAGAAAGCCTTACGCCTCGCAATCACAGCTAATAAGAGGATATCAGTGACCCATTTCCCGTCAGAGACAAATGCGCCAAGAGTTTGGAGCTCGGGGGTGTCTCAGAACCGAAGTAGAGAAACGATCAGATAACTCAGTCCACAAAGTATAATACACAACAATTTACAGCACACCACCAATTCCCATGTGTCAAGCTTTTAACTCCTCTCCCTTCCAATTTCTTCTTTTATTTCCTTGGCCACTACAACCTTTTTCCCCAGCTTATTTGAGCAGTACCTCCAGTCTCCACTACAAAATGGACACTGAACATCTCTGGCCTCTTTAAGCCAGGGAAAGAGAGTCAAGAATGACGAAGCCTCTCCAAAAGTCTGCAGAGCCCCGAGGGGTTATGTGAGCCCAGTGAGAGAGTTGGAACGAATCTATCTCCTCTCTCTTTACCCCCTCCATCTTCTCCCCTCTCTCTTTTTCTCTCTCTCTCTCTCTCTCCCTCTCTCTCTCTCCCTCTCCCTCTCTCTCTCTTAGCTCAGTGCCACTACTGTGCAGTGGGGCGATCTCTCGTTAGTCGACCGTCAGGCTCAAAATGACCCCTGGACTGTCAGCTATGGCCGCAGCTTGCAAGGCAGCCCGCAATTTGCCGGCGTTTGACCTCCAGTCACCCGATGGTTCCAGGGGTGTGTGAGTGAGTGAGTGTATGGGTCTGTGTGTGTGTGTGTGTGTGTGTGTGTGTGTGTGTGTGTGTGAGTGTGTGAGTGGGGGGGGTGAGGTGATGGGTTGCATGCTCTGCAAGTCGCACACCATTACTGACACAATGGCTCTGCACTCCCATCATCTCTGCTGTAATAAAAAGAGGGTCAGTCTGGAGGCAGTTAGAGACCAAAACAGTTGCCTGTCCCAGCGAGCTGTAACGGAATGTCATGTTATTGAACCTTTCAACGGACACATTTTCCATGCTTAAAGAGTCGAACCAGTCAGTGTCTGACCTGCTTGGAGAGAGCAGCAAGAACAGAGATGGAGGTTACTTACATTACAGTGTCATCCACTGTAACATTTACTGGGGTAATGGTACGTGTATTCGTAACAAACTGTTCAGCACAGGATGTTCAATTTGATATTAGACTTTCTTGATTCTGTAAACTCTGTGACCCAAACAATTCCTTTTAAAACAGTCTTTTTATGTCTAACGATACTACACGTGCGCATTTTACCAGGAAAGTTTTGGCTGTGCACCAGTTGTCTATCAGCTGTAGCATGCTAGTAGGTTTAGCCTGGTTAACCGGATTAGTCAAGCTCAAAGTACAAAGATTTGTGTCAAACTGTATGCCAACATTGTTCAATTGAAGTCATATATGCCTCTGGATACACTTCAAACATTTAATTTACGAAAGCGTCACCCGAATTTGTCGATTAGCGGAAGTCAAAAACAGACTGGAAGGCAAGTCCTTCTTCCCACAGTGTGCAGGCAGCCTCTTACTGTAGATTCGGGCCGTGCCAAATACCGTGCGTATTAAGTAAAGATACGTTTTATAAGTATATAAATATTAACTAATGCTATAGAGTATTTGTTGCTGCAGATATGCAACCATACTCTGTCATAGAAAATAAAGAATGAATGCATCTGGTCAAAGTGCTTGTGTCTTCACATGTGCATTAGTAGACAGTCTGTTGTGCCTGCCTTGTATAAAGCTGCAGTAAAGGAATCATCCTAGTCTTATTGTGGAGCATTTCTGGCATTTGTGTTATAAGATTTTTTTCGTATTGAAAATATGCCAGTATTAAAGTGCCTTAACTCTTATAGTAAGAATCATGGCCAATGAGCCAATGAGCCACTGCTGAATGTTTGAATAAATGGGAAAAAAACTAAAAGGGGTTTTGTGCACCGTTAAAGCCCTAGTAATAATGTGCATCACCATCAAGTGGTATGGCTCAAGATGATCACACACAGCCAGGTACAAAAAACATTCAACTCTGTCACCTGCCTATTTAGTTCACAAGTCATCACCCAAGGTGTCACCAAAGGCCCAAAGTCCACAAGTAAGGACGTATTAAAGATGCACCCTTTAAATTAGTTCCCGCCCTTTTGATATACAGTATTTGTATATATATTTGCCTTGGAGACAAAGGCCATCCAGCAGGCGTGAAATCCAGCGATACACCCTTCAAACAAGCAAAAAACACTTTGATCCGCTGCTCACTCGGCAGGAAACACGAGCACAAAGAAGCCTTTACAGCCTGCGCTTCTAATTCTGCATTATTCACCATGGGCTTAGCCCCCCTTTTAATCTGGTAATTACATTTTGCCAAATGTGTTCACCAATTCATTCACATGGAGTGATGAGATCTCCCCCCCACCGCCACTTCCCTCCCCAGCTCTTCAAATGAGGAGAGGCTTTTTTTCAGCACAGACTAAAGAGGACCGGAAAGGAAGAAGGGAATAATAAAAAAGACAACACTCTAATAAAACAAAGAAGTCAGATAGACTTTGGCGAGAGAGAGAGAGAGAAAGAGAGAGAGAGAGAGGGAAAGAGAGACAGCAAGGGGGAGGGAAGGAGGGAGGGAGGGAGGAAGGAAGACAGAGAGATGAAGTTTCAAGCCCTGACACACAGGTTTAATAACACCGGAATGAGCACCAACACTGCAACGAGAGATGCTCAAAGAAAACGGCTCTGGTGGCATATGCTTCGGCTCGATTTCATGAGCCAGCTCTGTATCTGGAGTGTGTGAGATTACATTACCTAGTAAATGAACGAGGATCAATCTCTGGAAAATTCCCCCACCCTTACTGGAGTCAATATATCACAGATACTATATTAGTCATATCACTCCATTTTTTAACTCACCAATGAAGGCCTTAGCTTTTCCAAGATGATGATATTCAGTTGGTGAAGGATGATCTACTTTAAAGGGGGTTCCCTCGACTCACAACTACGCAGTAGACAGAATTATTTTGTTCTTGATTGAGTTTTTGACTGATGGGTTTAATAAGCCAATACAAAGAGGAGGGCCAAGCTGTTTGAGGATAACCACCATATAGGCGGAAAGCTCTCCATGAAAGAGTAGATGCCAGAAGCATTCACACTCCACAGTGGGAGTCATCAATCAAACAAAAAACAGACTAACAACATTCCAACCCCCTCCTCCCCCCCAAAAGAGCTAGCAGCTGACTCAGTTCGATGGTGGGTCTTAACTCGAACATGAAAAGGAACCCAAATGATCCGAACCTATAAAGAGAGTGCAGCACTCGAGAACTGGCGCCCTGGAAAATGAGCCTCTGACAGTCATATCAAAAGGCAACGAGTGTAAGACTCCGTCGAGGCTTGAAGTAAGTGTTTCTCCTTTCTTCTCTATCCGTCTGTCACAAAACTGCTGTGGCTGAGATCAATTCACACTCTACAACCTGATGTCACATCTTCAAACACCTGCGACAGACATCAAAGCTAAATTGGCCCCACCTGATCAGGAGATTAATGGGTCTGTGTTTGACTGAAGTCATCTTGAGCTTGAGAGTATGAAGACTCTGTACCGTTTTAAATTGTCTCGGGTGAAATCAACCTCTCGCATTATTACGTATTACAAGTACCACGACGCAATCTGCTCCAGGCTTTCCTTTAAATAAAAAAAGGACTGTGCGCATAAACTAGACTTGGGGGAGTGGGGATGAACAGTCTTGTGTGGAAACATAAATACACCCACATGCATGTGCACAACATGGAAATGACATGACATCATTTAACGATGATGGGCACTCTTTGCATTTTATGTGTGCGCCCCACATGCCTCCCCCCGGGGGCCTAAGAGCGATTTCCATCTGTAGATATAACATCCGCGACGCTACGTCTATTCCCATTGTTGGTTATCACGGAACACATCATTGAACATAAATGGAAAGATGGGTCATAAATAACCCGTGGGCGTGTTACGGTGTTTAGATTGCATAAATATAAACAAGTTTGTGCCGTGCCTTTTCCCTTTGACTTTGCTGTTTATTGTGGCTCGGCAGCCTTTTGAAGAAGTGTATCTCGTTTCCTCTGGCGAAAGTCCCTGCTGGAGTTAACCGGTATTGTGATCGCTGATGATAAAGCCTCATCTCTTTGGCGCTTTGATGTGGTTCCAGACACACCTATTTCTGTTCCTGTGAGCGGGCCTATATGAGCAAAGCGAAGCAATGCACCAATGTTGAGTTGAATCAAACCCCTTGTTTGTTATAAAAGTACAGCCTCACCCTGACATTCAACTTATGTCCAAGAGGTTAAAGTTTAATTGATATAATTGATTTAATTGATATAATTTTAATTGACATACTGCATGTTAGCTTTGCTAAACTTTAGTCTCAGTCAATGTTTGTAGATAGACGTCTGAGAGAGAGAAGTGCTGCCGGGATATGGTTGTTTATTGTGTGTTTACTGTATGTACATGATTGCTGCACATGTCCAATGGGGCTATATGTGTTTGAGGTGGAGTGAAAGAGTATTTGCCTGAGTGTCTGGAGGGAGTAAATAGGCTCATGGGGAGAGGAAGATGAAGTCCCGTGTTCTGAGATGAGACATGACTGGACCCTACACCCCAGTAAACATCTCGTCAGGTGAAACATTACCTTTAAATATCAACCCAGCCGCTTCCGTCCCTCTCATGGGAAGTCGCTAGCAAATGAGAAGTGATTATATCCCGGGGAGCACCCGAAAGATGCATATCCCCTCATGGGTGAAGCCTGCCATGAATCTTCATCTGTGTAGGTGGCTGGTCTCTGGCAGTCACTCAAAGCACCTCGCTCACCGCTTCTCCTATGGTGAACGCCCTCTCTTCAGCAGACAGTGCCTTTCAAGGCAGTTCAGTTAAGGCAGTTCAGTTAAGGCAAAACAGAGATTAAGTGGCATAACAGTGATTCAAACGGCGACGTAATCATTTCTGAAGCTCATCGTTGTTGTTTTAAAACCATGAGCCATGGGAAAGGGAAGCAAACTCAAAACTATTTCTAGCTGGAGACATACAACTAAGAACGGGGCCTCTTAGAAGCCCCGAAAGTACCATCTTGGCAGAGAGCGAGGCGAACTCTGAATTAGATTACGGGGCACCTTACATAATGGGGGCCAGCAGGCCCGGAGGATGGCGGAGCACTCTGGGTTTTTCAAAAAAAGCACCAATACCAAAAGGATAGAGACGGTTTTCAGGGACCATCATCTAATTATCAGACACCAGCTTCCAGGGGCTGCCTGCAAAGGCTATTTACTTTCCCACAGCTTGACCCTCTCCTAACGACAACAAAAACAATTTGTTATATAAACTCACACTGGTCAAACCTGTGTGTGTTTATATTCACCTGGGCTGTTACGCTAGTTAATTGAACCCTGGTGACGTTATTTAAACAGGGGGAAGGACAGACAACAGAGCACAGTTGGGAAAGAGAGGAAGTGTGAAAGAGAGAGAGAGAGAGAGAGTGAGAGAGAGAGAGAAAGAGGGAGAGAGAGAAAGAGAGAAAGAGAGATAGAGAGTGACAGAGAGAGAGAGAGAGAGAGAGAGCGAAGCGGCCGGTTGGCTTAAAGAGCCCCTGTGCAATTGTGAAATTCACTTACTCGTCACATTCATCATTTCCTCTGAAAAAAGACCACTTCTGGTGGAAATATCAAAATGAAACAGGTTCGGTCTTGGGCGTCAGCCAAGCTCTTGTGTATGAGGGAGAAAGAGGGATAAATCACAGAAAAAAGGAGCAAGTGGGCAAACAATCTACTTCCCAAAGACTCCCTAGCAACCAGGTCACCCTTTTGAATGTAAGTACATTCATGCTTAGATGAATATGTATCATGTAAACAGTGGTGTGGGGGTGGGCAGGCGGGCGTTGGTTCTAAGCATTCTAGCAAAAAAGCACAGGACACGTCTTGCGGGAGTGATTAAAGAATCTGCACCCAGTGCACGCTCGGCTGGTGACCTGTGCAGCTCACACAGTAAGAGACAGGTGTATGATTCATGACACCGCCCGGCATCACGCAAACCAATGGTCGCCCTGGACATGGCACTGACAAACAAACCAACAAACGACAAACAAAAGAACGGATGAAGGGAGGGCGTGAAAGCACACACACACAAAAAAAACCTGCACTGGCCAAATTAAGTGTAACGAAGACCGCTGGGAGAGCCGTGCACATCTCCACATTTGACAAATGGGCTTACAGAGAGAGGGGGTGAGCTGGAGGAAGACACGCCGTGCCCATATCAGGGATTACTGTAAGAGGATACACTGACAGCCAGGTTTGGGCTCCTTCCACACACTGTCTTCTTAAAAAAAAAAACTCCTTGGGCTAGATATCGAGGGTGGTACTCTCCACTTAAACTTACTGAGAGTCTATACTCAAATTGAGGAGCTTGAGGGAGATGACCATGATCTATCCACAAGCGCACATGACTGTTATTAGAGCATTCCGCACATATCTGTGGGTGCCAACAGGCCTGATGGCATTGTTTACGTGATAACCTTCAGACCAGCCACACCAGAGCTCTTCTGCGGTTTAAAGCTCTCTGTCAGACTTCACCCCTCGGACTCTCAACATGCTGTCTCTCCACCACAACACAGATACGTTTTCAATGCACCGATATCTTCCAGCTGCGTAGCATAAAGGATTCCCGCACATGAAGAACCATGAAGGACAGATTAGCATCTGGGTCTTGACCTGATGTCACCATGTCTGGCGCTTGTGGGAATTGATTTTAGCCACTGTAGTGGGGAGAGAGAAATCCTGCTACAAATGCCCATCCCCTTACTGTAGCCTGGATGCAGCTGTGAGACATGTTGCAAGGGCAAATGTAAGAGCAAATGAATACAACGCTTGGGTTTTAGACAATTGATAAATCTTATTACCTATAAGTGACCCTTTGATAGGGTGAGGCTAATGAATTGATACCTCCTGAGTCTTGTATAACTCTAACTTGTAAAACTTAAGAGGGAAGCTTTGAAAGCAGTCTGTTGGCCTTTAACAGGAGAGCCCCAAGCAGCAGGGGGAGATGTAAGAAGCCTCAGAACAACCCAGGCATCTCAGTGTGCGGTCTGAGTCGGCCTGGCTGTAGCAATGGGCCAGCTGCTGAGAAGGCAGCTCCACAACCCCCTACACCCATGTTTGTTTGGGCATTCATCTAATTTGGCAGACACACACACACACAGACACACACACACAGACACACACACACAGACACACACACACACACACACAGACACACACACACACACACACATGCACAGAACACAGAAGCATATACACATGCATAGACACATAGAGAACACGTGCATCCGTACACCAACACTGACACGCACACACACCACACTCACTCAATTCCTTATCAAAATGAACTTGCAGTTCTCTCTCTTTCTCTATCTCTCTCTTACTTTCTCCCTCCCTCCATTCTCAGTGGGGAAAATTACCCACTTTCTCCCCTCTTCCCACAATCTGGTGCAGAGGACAGATCCGGTCCCCTGTCTCTCCAGCAGTCCTAGCTGTTTATGGCGCCTTCTGTTCCCACGGATACGGGTGCCCTGTCGGGCTAATGAGCTTTCACATGTGATAATTTCAGACGGGCCTCCCACACAATATTGACACAGCGTTTGAGTGGAATTGGAGAAAGTTTAATCTGTTTAGAAAGATGGTGTCGTCACAGATTGGCATCACTTACACCCCATACCTTTATAAAGTAACGGTGACAGTGGCCGTGTTTGTGTGGCGCGCGTTCGCTCGTTCTGTTCCGGTGAGCACCGGTTGAGCAGTAGCATATATGGGCTAAATCGTGAAAAACAGTATCGATCCGAGCTCTAAATTTGCTTGGAGGCTGCATGGTGTTGAAACATTTTGTGAAACACGGCCAAAATTCTGCTCCCTTGATGTAATGTTTAGAACTCAGCCAGGGTTACGAAACATTAAAACACATTTTTTTTTTTTTTAAATGGGCCCGAGCTTTAAGATCATTTAAAAAAAAACAAGAAATAACTCCCTCCAAACCAGCAACCCAACCCACCCCACCCTGACTGACACAATCTGGAATCGAATCACAGGCAATCCCTCAGTCATTTTACCCCTTACTTTTCCCTTCTCTTTCCCCAACAAAAAGCCGCAGACTGACTGTCAAGTGCACAGGTCCCTGGGTGGAAAATCAGACGTCTGTGACAGGACTCCCGTGGGCTTGTGGTAGTGGTGTGTGCGTGTGTGTGTGTGTGTGTGTGTGTGTGTGTGTGTGTGTGTGTGTGTGTGTGTGTGTGTGTGTGTGTGTGTGTGTGTGTGTGTGTGTGTGTGTGTGTGTGTGTGTGTGTGTCTATGTATGTGTGTATGTGTGTGTTTGCATGTGTGTGAAGGGGGGTGGGGGTTGAGTAGAGGTTGAGGTCTTAAGGACAATGCTGTAAGATGTCACTATCAGGCCTGCTGGTGCTGTCCCTCGCCTCTCCATCTACTCTCTCTCTCTCTCCTTTGACTCCTTAATCTGCCGACATCAGAGGACGAGTGAGCAGGGTCTGTTTGCTTAGAGAGGAAGAAGAGAGGGGAGACGAAGAAGGGAGAAAGAGAGAGAGAGACGGGGAGAGAGAGAGAGTAAGAGAAACACATGCATCAACTGCTCAGTGCCCCAGACGGGGAGGCAGCTCTGAATCCCATTCACACGCCGCTCCCCAAAACCGACAAAAGGCACAATGCGCCTCACCACCGATTGGCTCCTATCGGTTAGATGAGAAAATTGTTTTTTGGCCCTCCATTCATGGCCATTTCCAGGCACTTGCGCCGACTCTGAAAAGTTCTCTCAACGGCACTCATTCGCTCTGATAAGAGCCTTTAAAATGTGTTCTTTTCAACCTCAACCATTTCCTCTGAATTTTATCCTCTACCCCTTAATACATTCATATTTTTCCCCCTCCACACTTATTCGATATGGCATTTACCTGAACTGCTCTCAACACTAGAGTCTGCCCTCACTGGGGGACTGGCCCCTGCTTCACCCTGTTGGATTCTATGAAACAACATAATGGAAGTGGGGTGGGAGGGTGACTGAACTCTAAACTGTGAGTGATGGATGTTGGCTGGTCTGCACAAGGGCAGGAGTGGGGGGGGGGGGTGTCCGTACCCCGTGGCTGGGGCCGGGGGTGACGGAGGCCAAGGACTCCTTGGCTCTGGCGACAGGCCACTCGTCAGTCGTCACAGCCACCCTATTCGCTCTGAGCTACTGGCAAGTCTAGTCTAGCGCCTCACTAAAGACACACGTACCCAATAAACACATAAACCCGAATACACACACAAACACCCTCAACCAATACAACTGTGTATATTCTTTTAAATCTTTGTACCACTGGTATCAACATGAATTAAAATATCTGTCAACAGAAACAGATCCTGACACTTAAGAATGCCTTCTTGAAAATCACATTAAAGCATGTTATGATTGTACCCTGCTTGGAACCTGTGGATAAACACAGTCTCTATTATGGTGCAAACAAGCCTCCTTGTATCACACAAGTTTGCCATTTTTTGGAATGATCATGCTGATACACACTGGCTGGCAGGAAGAACATGGATCTCTCTCAATAACAACATAATCTCGTGGGGAAGACAACATAACACACCAGTTGTCTCCTCACTCAGCAGTAAGTATAGCAGTAAACAGCGTCGACTCTAGCTTTTTACTGTAGTCAAAGCACTGTGCATATTATCATTTTTAATAATTATCAAATAATTTTGATTATAAATGAATGCCTTGAAATAGCAAAAGTAAAAAACTGTGCAAGTGTGACAAGTACAAGTTTGGTGCTGTTCTTCCGCCGTCTTTTACTGTCAATACAACATTCCCTCACTTCCATAATATGTGTTGTTGTGCTTCTGTGAGTGTGCGTGATGTAATGTACTTCCCGTGATTCTGTGTGTCAATCGCCCTTATGTGATTAATGTCTGAATTTAGAATGTGCCTGTATTAGTGCAAAATTCTGTCATTTAGTCTCTGGGAAATGTGTCATGCCCTGGTGTAGTTTTCTTTGTGTATTAGCATCTTTGTCTTCCTGTGTGTTGTGTTTCTATGTATAAAACCCCTGCCATTCTGCACATTCTGTGTCAATTCTGAATGCTGTATGTGGTTAATAAACAACAAGATGAGAAGAATTCTCGAGTTGCTCCACCAGTACAACACCATGAGCCAAAGTAAGTGGCTTTAAATCACGTACTACTTTGTGTTCACAGACATATTTAATAATAGCTATGTTCATAATGATAGCAATGATGATGATTATGACACCAATCAATACAACTACACAAAAAATGCTGGTGGTGATAATGAGAAGCTACAGCAGACTGCTTGAACTGAATCCCAAATTAGCAGGGTGCTAATAAGGCTCTCGTTCCTCTGGCTTTCTTTCCTGCGCTGTTCTTATCTGATTTGGGAGTTTGTGTGAGTGTGTGTTTTGTCAGCATCTGATCTGAGACAAAGACTGGGAAGCTCTCTGTTTCAGATGCCTGCAATAGTTACACAACCATCTGTTTACGATCGCTGAAACTGTGTCATGTATTCTTAGCATTTCGTGTGCCTGCCGTCTTCCTTTAAACACAGGAAAACCAACATAGACAATATGAAGAAGTGGCTGAGGAGTGAATCAAATAATTATTTCTCCTCAGCGCAGAGGAAAATTGCTATGAGGGAGAGCCACCACAATGCGACAATTAGATTTTTTCTAGGGAACGTGGGGTGGGACACATACACACACACACTGCCTGCCTAGCACAGCAAACACACACACACACACACTGCGTGCCTAGCACAGCAAACACACACACACACACACAATGCGTGTCTAGCACAGCAAAAACATGAAAAAATATATTTCTACATGTTACCGCTCACAAGATTTCAGCAGCTCTCCGTTGAGCCCTCTCTCGATAATACCTCTTGGTTTCATCCTGGCTATCGTTTGGTCTGATGAAATGCAAGGGCTTACGTAGTGACGGTTCTCCAGAAATCTCTTTGAAGCAGCAACTATGGAAATAAAAATGATCTGATTTCCCTCAAAAGCAATTAGTTTCACTGCGCGACCTCCAACGGCCTTCCAATCCTGCCATTCCACTACAATTCTTAACACCTTAGATTGATTCAGCTTGAGGTTTTCATCTTCTTCACTCTCAGATGCAGAAAGAGAGTGAGAGAGAGAGAAAGAAATATGGGATATATATCTACAGAAGCAATTAGTTTCACCCGCCGAAATCACTACGCCAAATGACTATCTAATCATTCTCAGTTAATGAAAAAACATGCTTGTATGTGCGGTGGCACATACAAATGCAGCATTCCAAAGTCAATCCAAACAATGTCATTGGTGCGAGTGGAGGCCAATCACGGGGAAGAAACCCAGGTCATCGCTTGGATACATACTGTTGCCTTCTTTCTTACATTCTTTCCCATCATCTCCCATCAGGACAGAATAAAAGATAAAATATATATACGGCGAAAAACATCAGCAGGTGGATAAAAACAAAAAGGAGGGAGATTAAGTACAGGAGGATGACAAAGAAAAGAAGTGTGTTAGAAAAAGAGAGAGTGAGAGAGCCTCATGACGTTGATCGGCATTTTAAAGAGCCTGAGGCTGTTAATCAGAACTCCGCTGAATATTTAATGCCATCACCATTATGACCTAATGTGTACCCAGCAAAAGTCATCTGACAGAGACGTGGGGTATTTATCACGGCCGCCGATCCCTCCTAGCTTCTCCAGCCCTTTACTCACTCACACATGTCTGCAGAGCAAAGCCCCGGGGGGTCAGTGGGTATGGAAGGTGCACTGTATGCGGTGGTTATTTCTGTGATGTTTACATTAACGCGTGAGATTACTTATGGTGCCCTTACTCTTATGCTCGGCTGCATAAACTCGATTAAAGCAGATGGGCTTCTTATTGATGCTAAAGTTAGCACTTTTATGCTAAAGAAAGGAACAACAGATGACAAAAGGCCCCTAAGGGGACGTCATGTGTACGCCCACGCGCCCACGCATGCATGTCGCATGGGTTTTGTACTTACTCGCAACTTCAGCACTCTCTGCAATTATGGTCATTCCTCTGCAAACAAATACAATGACAAAAAAGCTGTTGTGTGTGTATTTGATGAACAGCGGGGCAGTGGGTACTGCTTATACATACACAGACAGACACACACACACACACACGTATGCGTGCACCAACACACACAGTCACACATGAAAAAGACAGTAAGGAGTTCAACAATTTCCTTCTTTCCAGACTTGCTCATACAGAACACCCAATTAGTCAAGACAATGAGCCCAGCCTAATTAATCTGCGCCATCTCTCTTCAGCTGTTTACCCCAACCTCCCCCATCAAGCCATTTCCTCTATGCTGGGCCTCAGCCAAGAAAAAGGACTTCCAGCGTGTGCTGTGTGCACTCCATTTGGATCACGCGCTATCTCTATGCCACAGGGGGGGTTTACAAGGGCCGGGAAATAGTTCCGCGGGAATTGATCAAGGGTATCAATATCGGCTGTGCTGGAGACGAAATGGTGGCTGGAGAGAGGAGTGAGGGGGAAGGTGTCTGTGTGTGTGGGTACGGGGGGGAGGGCAGCTTGAGCTGCCACAGGAAGGTGACTTTCAATTATCTCAGCAGTATGCTCCTGCTTCTTGCTCTTTTTCGACTCTTTAGTGAGCCAACCCCACACATGCACACTTAATGTATGAAAAAAGAAATGGCCGTTTGAATGCCAGTTTGAATACAAAGCCCTGTCATCAGATCAGTGTTCTTTCTAAGCCAGGCATCACCAAGGGCTGAGAATGTTAGATTAAGCGAAACTGATGCTTTTGGGGTTTATTTGAAGAAGACTTGTGGCCGGCCTCTGAGACAGTGGTCAGAGCTTGTATCCACGATCACACATAAGAGAGCTGCTGATGGCTCCTGGTGCTCTCTCTCTCTCTCTCTCTCTCCTTCTTCGCTCCTGGTGCTCTCTCTCTCTCTCTCTCTCTCTCTCTCTCTCTCTCCCCCACACAGTTGTTCCTCCAGAGAACAAGCTGTGCCAACGCTGAATAAATAAAAAGCACAAAATAGTTGGCGGGGGATTGGGGGAGGGCAGAGAACAACACAAAATAAAGAAGACTTGGCGGTGGTACAGCTGGGTAGGAAGGGAGATATGAGAAAGAGAGAGAAAGAGGAATGAGAGAAAGAGAGAGAGTGCAAGGACGATGGAGGGAAGGAAAAGCTGTGGGAATGAAGTGAGGAGCGTGAGAGAGAGAGAGGGAGAGAGAGAAAGAGAGAGGGAGGGAGAGAAAGAGAGAGGGAGGGAGAGAAAGAGAGAAGGAGGGAGAGAGAGAGATAGAGAGAGAGAGAGAGAGAGAGAGAGGCTGCTCAACGAGGCGACTCACATGGGGCTCGTGTGAGACGCACGCAGGAAGATGCACATGGTTGCGCAGAGAAAAACATACATAGACATACACACATACTCCATCTTTGTTTTGAGTGCACTCACACACACACACACACACACACACACACACACACACACACACACACACACACACACACACACACACACACACACACACACACACACACACACACACACACACACACACACGAACACATACATACTCATACATGCTCTGTTTCAACACATGCATACAAATAAATACTTGAACACTTTCGCAAACATGAACATGCCAAGGTCTTGCAGTAGATTAAACAATCACATCCATCAGTTACATGAGCACATAGGCACACAAACACTCTCTCTCTCTCTCTCTCTCATTAATACGGTATTTTACCAACACACACATGCATCCATATGCATAATTAAATGTAAACATCATTGGAGACTGGGACAGATAACACATCACTACCACCAGCATCAGCAGAGTAGCAGGTTCTGTTCCACATCTTTCTGCAGTTCCTTCCCACAGAGGTGAGATGATCTCACTCAGCCAATGACAGTGACAAAGTTACACATCTCTCCAGTGAGGGTACAGAGAGAGAGAGAGATAGAAAGAGAGAGAGCGATGGAGGTGTGCGGGAGATCTCAGGCCCGGAGAAAGCTGGCAAGTTCAACACAGCGGAACGCAGCAAAGGTCATCTGTAACTCAATCACAGACTACATCTCCCTCATCGCAGTCCCATGTGGATGCCACTTCAGTGGGTTGTGCCAGTGTAAAATATACTTAACCTTGTGCAGTACCCGCCAGGCAACAGCTTACCTCCCACACCTCTCGTGAATGTGCACCCCTGTGAGTGTTTCCACGGGAAGCGATGCAGGTGCCTTCAATAGTCATTTTCATTAAGGCTCGTTAGGCATGCGGATGGTGCGTCTGCCGATACGGACTGGGCCTAATAGTCGAAATGGATCCGCTCTTCGCTAATGGTTACAACTGTCTTGCACAGTGTCCTCCGGGGTTGGCAGCACAACACCATTAGAGAGGGAAGGCAAATCTGATGGCACAGGCTTATTAATGCACAACACCACATCAACAGAGGTGGTACACTCATGAACATGGCCACATCTCGAGAAGTCCGTTAAGTGACAACAGCCCTCATCAATACGAGATGATGAGAAACGTAAACACTTGTAGAAACCAAAATGTCCTCATTATAACTGAGGTCTGAGTTGGGGTTCTTCCGCTGAGACTCGAAAAAAAAAAAAATAAGATCAAGAAACTGGCTGTCAGCAGTCATGTCAAGGTGTCTTGTCAAGCCACCTGCTTTGTTGAATCGTTTTTCAAAACATATAGTATAATAGGCCCGCTTTGTGCAATCACTGTAATTCCTGTTTTCTCTACAATGCCTTTGGGTAGAAACAATGAACTACAATTTGTGCTGCCCTGACAGCCAATCAGTAAATCCACATGTTCTGATTGTGTTGTTACATCCACATGTTCTGAATGTGTTGTTAAATCTTCATGTTCTGATTGTGTTGTTAAATTTTCATGTTCTGATTGTGTTGTTACATCCACATGTTCTGATTGTGTTGTTAAATCTTCATGTTCTGATTGTGTTGTTAAATCTTTATGTTCTGATTGTGTTGTTAAATCTTCATGTTCTGATTGTGTTGTTACATCTTCATGTTCTGATTGTGTTGTTATAAGCGGGGTTCTTTTTCTTTTTTGGGTAACGCAGCTCTGTTTTTGATAAAAGTTTGTGTTGAAGAGTTTAATAATGCTGTAGCCTTTTGGACAGCCTGGCTCACCATAGCTTTGTTAAGAATCAAAAGACTGCTAGACTTCAGGACAGGTGATGTGATGTTAAACTTTCCATCTAGAAGTCACATAACCAGCACGGCACTTGCTAAATGGAAATGAAGCATAGCATTGCTACAGCAACAATTACAGTTTTTTACTATTGTTAAGAAGTAAAAAGCGAAAATTCGGCACAATCTGCACAACCTTCACGTCATGTATCAATCGCTCGCCCCAAGAGGGAAATACTTAAGACTCCCTTATCTGCATTAGACTCTGATTTTCCTTGTGAACACACTGATGTCAATTACACATCACGTTGTTGTCAAAACAGTGTACACAAAGTTCTGTTGTTGCACACAATTTTCAAGTAAAATCTCAAAGCATCAACCTGCAAGGCACAAATAGTCAAATCTCTAAACTTTCAGGTCTTTTGACCAATTTGCAGTGAGGACTGTACCATAAAAGTGTCTTGAGCCTCTGTTTTGTTTGGTAAACTATTGAAAACTTTGAAAAGATCGACAACCAGAGAAGGAGAGGGGCAAGAGAGAGAGGAGGAGGAAGAGGGCAAAGAGAAGGAAGAGGAGGACAAGAAGGAGGAGGAGTAGTAGGACAGAGAGAAGGAAGAGGAGGACAAGGAGGAGGAAGAGAATGAGGACAAGGTGAAGAAGGAGGAGGAGGAGGAGGAGGAGGAGAAAGAAGAAGGAGAATTGTCATCTCTAATGAGATTTGGGCCGCTGTGGTAGACCATGTTTTCATGGTTTTTCATTAGAACCTTCAGGATGGAGAACAAGTACGAAATCTGTTTGCCTGGTGTACTGTAATACTGCATATCAATAGAATATATAGTGTGCTCACAGTATTTGTATTTTGCAGGACTGAAAGAGAACCACACTGCGGAGGAAGAAAACACACTTTCAATATTTTTTTAAAGCAAAATAGCATTTTCCAGGAGATGTACAGTTTTTCACTGTTGTTACAGTTTTTCACTATTGTTAAAAAGTATAAAGCGAAAATTCGGCACAATCTGCACAACCTTCACGTCATGTATCAATCGCTCGCCCCAAGTGGGAAATACTAAAGATTCCCTTATCTACATTAGAGTCCGATTTTCCTCGTGAACACACTGATGTCAATAACACATCACGTTGTTGTCAAAACAGTGTACACAAAGTTCTGTTGTTGCACACAATTTTCAAGTAAAATCTCAAAGCATCAACCTGCAAGACACAAATAGTCAAATCTCTAAACTTTCAGGTCTTTTGACAAATTTGCAGTGAGGACGGCACCATAAAAGTGTCTTGAGCCTCTGTTTTATTTGGTAAACTATTGAAAACTTTGAAAAGATCGACAACCAGAGAAGGAGAGGGGTAAGAGTGAGAGGAGGAGGAAGAGGAGGACAAGAAGAGGAGAAGTAGGAGGTTGAGGAGTAGGAGGACAGAGAGAAGAATGAGGAGGACAAGGAGGAGGAAGAGAATGAGGACAAGGTGAAGAAAGAGGAGGAGGAGAAAGAAGAAGGAAAATGGTCATCTCTAATGAGATTTGGGCCGCTGTGGTAGACCATGTTTTCATGGTCTTTCATTACAACCTTCAGGATGGAGAACAAGTACGAAATCTGTTTGCCTTGTGTACTGTACTACTGCATATCAATAGAATATAGTGTGCTCACAGTATTTGTATTTTGCAGGACTGAAAGAGAACCACACTGTGGAGGAAGAAAACATACTTTCAATATTTTTTGAAAGCAAAGTAGCATTTTCCAGGAGATATAAAGGGTTTTGCATTTTTTGTTAATTGTTTTGGGATTTGTGTTTAGAGTTTTGAGAAAACGAGGCATGCTTTCAAAAAATGTGTGTAAGCAATTGAGAAAAACTATAAGCATTTTGTATACAATTTTATGTCAATACAATCTAGTGTTTGGTGGAACAGGAGACTGAAATTGTAAATATGGTTTGTGAGAACAACGGTATTGCTGTTTGATGTTTGACTATGAAAAATGTAGGCCTATACTGATATATTTTACAAAAGGAGAGATGGCTCAATGAGTCATTGTCATTCATATGGTGTGTTTCGATGATTGTGTTTTCAATTTTTCAATTCTGTGTGCTGTAAATGCTTGGTAGTGTGCAGCAAATGCTTAGCTGTGTGTACTAAATGAATGTATGTGTGTGTGTGTTTTGAAAATATGGCTGTGTGTACCAAATGAAAACACGAGTTCCATTTTGTGAACAGTTAATAGATTTGATAGCAAAGAGTCATCTTGCAAAGGGAGTGTCAGGTTTAGCATTTTGTGTGTGAGGTTTTCAATTTTCTGTGTGCAGTTTTGAGAAAGACGTTACTGTTTTGAAAAACGGGTTTTAGCAACAGTGAAAAACTGTAACATAGCAGGTTAACAACTATGGTGCCTCCATATATTATATGATGCATAACTATAGCAACAGGTTTTCTTAATGAGGCCACACCCCCCACCTCCATGGGCCGTCATGAATATTTAATGGTTAATTTACTTTAGCAGGGCCTGTGATTAATTGATTCATTGTTAAAAGAGAAATGATATACTGGACCTGTCAGATTGTGACAGCTTGCTCTGTTTTTCCTTCACCAAGCAGTACTACAGGTCAAATAACAGAGGCATTTAATTGAATCCTTGTATTGCTGTCCCAAAACTAATGAACTGCCTAACGGACCATGGCAAAAAAATCCGTGTTCTGTCTGGGAAAAGGAAGGGGGGAAAAAGGCCTTCATGACAGCGGTGTGATGCAGTATTCACCTCAGGCATTCATCAAAGGGACAAAGGGCCACAGTCAGAGCCAGGCCCTTTCATCTGCTGGCCAGTGTGTTGGCCTCACAGGTCATTAGATAAAGACTAGGACCAGTCTAGGATCATGTTAATCCAGGACCATGTTAAAGCTCAAATTTCCTCTGCTGACAAAAAGCCAACAAAACAAAGTCTTGCCTGATGTACTAGTTTTGTGCATGCAGACAAAAAAACACAGCTTGTTGCCAGCAAGAATATATAGATATTTTCGGAGGGATAATAGACTGAAGAGGTCTTGCCAGATATATGGGATTTCATTCAGTCACTTCAAGGGAGTAGAGTAGAGGCCAATGAAGTTCACAAATTTCAAAGCACTGTCAGATGTCTCTTTGCTCTCCCCTAGAAAATAGGATAAGTTTAGGCAGCAAAAAAGAAAAACCTAAGCGTGTTCTGCTGTAGACAATTTCATACCAAAGCCCTGAATCCAAACGTACAGTATAGTGCCATTTTTCATCTCTGGAACGATATGGTATGCGCTCACTGAAGGATACACCCCTTCCCACTATGTTTGTGGTATCTATCAACCAAGGTGGCATCAAAATGGGAAGATAGTGATTCTCTGTCAATATGTTGTGTGTTTTAATGAGTTTTATGTGAAAGATATAAATTATGCAGGCTTTCTTCCGTGCAGGCCTGAGGAGGCCCAAGTTGAAACCGTAAACAATTAAAATGGGATATGAGACCAGACAGGCTTAGTAGTGCAAGAAAACCGGCCGAAGTATTGACTGAGGGGCATTGTTATTCATGCACATGCACATCAGTCATATATGGATCTCATAAGCCCCCCTGCAGAACATTTTAAATGGAGTGCAAAATGTTTTGATCTTCGCTTTATTGCAGACTTCTTTCCTATGTCATAAAACCTTGCTTAATGGAGCAGGCAAAAGAAGAAGGTAGAGGGAAAAAATCCCAGCCACGAAACGTTCACGATGAACAATCTTTTATTGTGCTGAACTAACCAGGGGTATTGGCCTAAGATCAAAGTAAAGGCAAAAAAGAGTGGAGCGTTTTTATTATGTTATGGATACCGCCTAAGCCAGCATCGGAATAACAGCGGGGTGACAGGGAGCGCGTGGCTGGTTTTGTGGTGCACGGATATTAGCATCCTCGCCACGTTTGTCTTCCTTCACTTCTGTGATATTAAGGAAGAGCAGATTAGTGCATTATGAACCACAGCCTGATGCGCCTCAGGATGTTTTGGGCGATATTAAAAAAATAAATTTGAATAAATATATAAATAAAATGAATAAGCACGCGAGCGAGCCATGCTTCGTTTTGCAAAGAAGCGAGCACATCACTGTCAGGGAGAGCCTCGCCCCCGACTCTCTCGGTTCTAATTAATTCCGAGCTTTCGAGAAAAAAAGTCTTGCAAAAAGCTCAAGTGGAACCACAGCATCAGACCGTATCATCTGCATGTCTTCACTGCCACCCCCGGCGGGTTGTTTCACTGGAGGACAGCAGCCAGTACAGCACCGTTTTCTTCCATCAGTCTTATGTTCCAATGGAAAGCACACACAAGCACAGCAATGGGTTGATAACAACTTCCACTCCTCTGTCTAGGTATGCAATACTAAACATGTCAACCACATAGAGCTCAGCCAAGTATTAAAGGTACAGTATGTTGGATTAAGAGTGATCTTTTAGCAGAAACAGAATATAGTACTTAAAAAGAGTGTATATTCATTCATTAGTGTATAAGCACCTGTAACTACTAACTGGTTGTGTTTTCGTTAACTTAAATTGAGCCAATTGTATCTTCATAGGGAGCTGGGTCCTTGTCCATGGAGTCTGCCATGTTGCACCACCGTATTAATACAGTAGTCCAGAACAGACAAACCAAAACACTGGCACTAGAGACGGCCTTTCGCATTTTTATGGCACCGCAGCTTCTCATACACGCTTGGAAGGGGAGAAGTATGCGGTTGGTTGCAGTTTGCTAGATGCCGCTAAATCACACATAATGTACCTTTAATAAGACCCTTTGACCTGTAGTCATATTTAAATGGTTAATCTATAAGTGTTAATAGTCTTGTTTATCTTATTTTATTTTATCTACCAAAATAATTGAATAAATATGTCTACTGTTCCCAAGCTGATTTGTACTGGCAACGTTTCCAAAAGTATGGCTGCAGGGTAAGCGTTGCTTTAGAGTCCAACCAGACCAACTGCCATAAGTAGACCACAAATAATTATGCTGTTTGATCTCTCATCATGGTTGATATGAGAGATTGTGATCTGGCACCCAGCTACTGGAGAAGCTCACCAGCTGCTAAGTGCGCAGCCAGCAAAATGTTGACAGCACAACACAGCGGTAAACTTCGCTAATTGATGCATTTACCCCGATAAGAATATCCTTGGAGAGCAATTTACCATGTCTCATCACACTCCCATTGTGTGGGTTGCATTGCCAGACATGAGGTGCGGGACGAGATGAGACGATACGAGATGGGATGAGAGAAACAAACAACCACAGCCCACCCTCTCGAAGAACCCTCTACAAGAATGGGATGAGTTTTGCCTCACATCTCCACCAGACACTTAAAATCTCCAGAGCTTTGCAGGAACAACACATCCCCTGACAAAGACTCATTTTGTCCTCTTTATGGGTAAAATAAAAAATAAAAAGTTAATCATACATACATAACGGAAATTGAAGCCCCCCAGGGTAGGTTGTAATGAGGTTGAGTCTCTCGCCTGTCAGTGCTGAGAAAAAAGCCTATGACGGCTCGAGGACAGAGCCGCATGTAGAGGCACGATGAGGGAGAGGGAAGCACTCCCTTCTCACCCCTTCTGCCCCACACGGGGGAGGAGGAGAGTCTGTTTTTTTTTATCATTAACTTGTCTTATGGGTTTTTGGAGTTTCACCCTGAGAACACATACACACACAAACACCAAAAAAAATATGTGCGCTATTAATAATTAAAAGGGACCACCAGGCTGTCTTCAAGTGGAAATGACAAGCCACTGAATAAAGGATGCTGTGTGAGCACAGGGGCTGGAGGAGGGTGGGTCCAGGGATGGGGGGCAGAAAAGAGTCACAGATGGGGGTGGGTGGATGGTATGGGGTTGGAAGGGATGGAATGAGAACAGGGGGGTGATGGAAAGCTGCTTCCCACTGCAAAGCCAACACGAGTGGGTCATAGACGCCAGACGTGCCAGAGAGATGATGATTCTGTGGGACCATTGGGAGGAAGCAGAAAAGGAGGAAGCGAGAATAGTGAGAATGAAAACACACACACACCCACAAAACAAACTAAAAGAGACATGCATTAATAAAGGCAAGCCCTTAAGCTGCTATTGTCCTGATTATCCCAGAACCTCTTCCACTCTGGGCAGACTCATGTCCCTATATGAACTTGGTGTGTATGCATGTATGCATATACGTCAATTTATGTGCTACTGTGCCTTATTAGATGGTCAGATTCCTTGGTGCTGACCCTAGCTTTGATCATTAACGTTTGAACAGTGCAGAGCATTAATGAACAGCCAGCCGGGCGGAAGAGGACCTGGGGTCGTGGACAAGTATTGCTGACTCAGGGTCACCGCATGCCTTAAGTGGGATTCCATGTCATATGAGCACGGTTTGCATTGTAGTGAAGTCATGATTAATAATGCACAGAAACATGTATGTTTGTGTCTCGAGCACCAACAACAAACAGGAAACAAAATTGTTATGTGTAAGCCAGTACATCGACCTTGTGCATATCGGGTTACATTCAAATGGAGACCACCACAGGATCAATCCCGATCATGTAACTGCACTCAGGACAGGGCCCCTCTTGAGTGCCACAAACAGCCGCAAGGGTTAGCATGCTCCCGCTAACATGCAATTCATCTGAACTCAATGACCTGTAATAGCAGCTTGAGTGGAGCACAGGGGTGTAATCTCAAGGGCAGCAGGACTGTACCGCCACTCTCAAAAACACGAGGGAGTCAATAGATGCACGCAGAGATCAGTGATCGGGGCTGCATTTAAGGGGGCATTCACTAGGGGATTCGATAAGGGCCGTATTTGCGTTAAGTGCTCCCATTTGTAGCCATACCCACAAACACAGCTAACTTGTTGTGGCACCTAATAAGCGGGGTTGTCGGAGAGGGGATTGAAGACATTCAGAGATACGGAGAAAGAGAGTGAACAAAGATAGAGGAAGAGAGATGAAGCGAGCAATTGGCTACATAAGGGTACCACTTTTAGAAACCCATATAGCATTGCAATATAGAGAGCACTCTAGGGGAATATAGAGCCCCCCACAGGTGTACCATTTTCAGCTTTAAAACTGGTGGAATTTCCTCCTCCTAGAACTCCACCTCTGAGGCTCTGCCAAACACATGTGTTTCAGCTGCAAAAAACTGAGATAATGTAGACAGAGGACACGTGTTTCAGCTGTGAAAAACAGAGATGATGTAGACAGGAGACTTGTGTTTCAGTTGTAAAAACAGAGATAATGTAGACAGGAGTCTGACCAAAGACTGCCAAGTAAATCTAGAGCTAACTTGGGGCTCCTCATGCAGAACATGGTGGCTCTCTAGGCGATGACTTCTCAAATGTTGTGTTTGTTTTCCTTGCACACAGAGCCAGTCAAAACACCCCACGAATCTTAAAAACCCTACAAACGCTAAAAGCCTCCTGACCATGGAAGGGAAAGGGTCTGGTAAATGCATTGAATAACAAATGTCATGCCGTCAGTATGAGTGTACAGGCTGGGGGTATTGTAATGGCCTTTAACGTGACATTTAACATTAGAACGATTTGTCCTCCAAAGTATCCCCAGAGAACATACATCCATCACATCCCAAGTCCACCCAGACCTGACCCAACAGAGAGGGGTCAGGTACTAGCTCCACAGCATCCCTCTCTCCCCAGAGGGGCCTTGCTGTGGCAGGGATTGAACTCGGAGCCTCGAGGGGATGATCTGCCTCACCGAAAGACCTGGGGCCTGCCAGGTGTTATCGGTCATTCTCCAGCGCAGGAGCTAGCTGTGGTGGCTCCAGTGGGCTCCCCCTAACCCCTTCACATTCCCCCCGTGTGGCTCAGCGCTCGCTAATGACACCCAGAGGGGATTACGGTGCCTGTCCACACACTCATCCCTGGGAATTACAAACAGGGGGGGGGGGGGGGGGGGGGGGGGCACCCGGGGGGACTGCAACTGTAGCAGGCTGGGAGAGGTGATGACAGCAGGTTCAAAAAAACTGAAAATAAAAGCAAACAAATATCAAATAATAGTGGCATACAACAAGCAAAAATAACCTGAATGCACCGTCACAGTCAGCCTGCAGCTTCTGCCTCCTATTTAAGATGCGAGCCATGAACGCTCTCCCACAATGGAGTATATGATTAGATCGCATGAAGAAACCTTCCTCTAAAACGTTCATCAATTGCGGCACCACAGGTTTGAGAACTCGGGGATTAAGGTAAAGCTCCTGTAATGCTAATATACCCTTTGACCTGAAATCAGACTGGTAGACTCGGCTCCCAGTGTGTGGCTTATTCATCGTTCCTCCGGTGTTATTAATAATCTTTATTGAACCGGATGCGATCCGGCACACTGGGTTAAGATAGGGAAAACTGCAGACACAAAAGCGCCAACCTCCTGGGAATAATAAGCGACATTGAGTGAATGGAAAATCCTTGAAAGTGGTTAATTGTCCTAATGGAAAGGGCAGTTGGTGAAGATAGCGAGTGGAGAAAGCACCCATGAATTGGGTGGGTGAATGAAAAAAAAACTGAGAGAAAGAAAAGATGGATGAATATAATCAAAGAAGCGATGTCGTGTCAGGTAACTGCGAAGTGTGCACAGAGGGATGCCAAGCCCTCACCTGGGTGTCTTTGGCGGTCTCAATCATGGGCATCTTTAACTGGCCTAGATTGAATGCTGAGAGAGAGAGAGAGAGAGAGAATGAGAATGAGAATCAGAGACAGAGGAAGGGAGTGACAGAGATGAAACAAGCTCTCCCCGAGGGGTAAACACCGGCGCCACGGCCGTAACAGCACACAGCATTGGAACCCGCATGCTTCAAAGGCTTTAAGCTTCGATTTTTTTAAACCATTCCCCCCCCACCACCCCCTTCATACCCATTAGGTGCAGAGAAAAAAAATTCAACAAAGCAGCTTTGAGGTCTAATTGTAGAGCTACAGGCAAAGATAGGCATAAGAGGATTACAAAGAGGTGAGAAGAGGATCAGTTTTTGCCAGCAATGAATCTTGATCGACGGCGCATCGTAAAAAGGTGTCGGAAGTCTTCTTCTCTTCACTGAGTAATGAGTAACAGCCGCGCTGTGTGGGCGCAGGTCATCCCACAGCCTTATGGAGTGCTTAAAGCAGCAATAAGTAGTTCTGTTCCAAATCTAGCTAGCCAACTACCTACAACACATGCAAAGACCTTACAAACACCACCAACAGCCCAGTTGGCACTGATAGATGCTTGCCAACACACTTACTTATTTATTTTGGCAGTATAGCTGCCAATGTCATGCTGTGAAAGCTTTTCTTCAATTTTTACAGGGTGTACCAGCCCCGAACACAGAACGTCATAGTGCATATCTTGGATGGCTAGTGGGAAAGACACAGGTGTTTACCTGTCCTTCACATGACCATATGTTATCAAAATGAATTTCAGGATGGTACCAAAACTAGTTGCCTATAAAACCATACCTCAAAATGTGTCAAATTGTTACATGGTGTTGCTTTAACAGCCAAAGTGTTGGTCTTGCCAGAGGGTGCTCCCCTCACAAACCAACCGAGAGTCGAAAACCCAACTGACCGGGCTAAAGTAATTAAGCGACGGGTACTGGATCAAGCACAAACATGACCATACCCCTCTGGATACAGGAACAAGTTCAACTCATGGCCGCAGCCTTGACTCATACCAGTTTGCAACACGCTGGCCCGTGGCCTTGTTTTCCACAGCTTTCTCCTGTTTCTCCCTTGTGTGTAGCTTTACAAAAGGAGCTGGTTAAGATGAGCTTGTGGCGCATTGTGTTGCTTCTTTGTATGAAATCCGCCGTAAGTTTGATTTGATTTTTACACAGCTATTAGTGTTCCATGAAAACCTTTAAAATCTAAGAATACCTTTTTGATTTCACCCCTCACTGTTTTCAAAAAATGCAATATGGTGATGATTGTCTACTCGCACACTATATACATATGTGCATGTCAGCTGGTGAAGGAATCCAGCCAGTGATTATGAAAGTAATAGCCTGCCACCTCCATCTCCTTCCACCACCAGCCTCCACCTCCTCCTCACTAAGCCCCCAGACCAGGCCCAGTTGGTCACAGGGGGGGTAGGGAGTAGAAAGGAAGAAAAGGGAAGAGTGGGAACTATAACACACCCCGCCGTAAGTGGCCTAAATGGGCCTTTTCCCTGAAACAAAAGTAACTGGGCCACCGTACGGGCAGTGATGCAAGCATACAATACAACCAAATAAATAAAGCCAGGGAGACACTTGTTTTTTTTGGAACTACAAATACGACAGGAGGATGGAGATGGGGATGGATGCTATTTAAAGAGACAGGCATGCAGGCAGATTCATTCAACTTCACAGTGCAAGTGCTGAGGGCAGAACCCCTGACGAGGCCTTACTCATACCTGTGACTTGTGAACTCACTGCAGGTTTCCAGGCGCAGCTCCCCCCCACCCCCACCCATCCACCACACACACACACACTTTCACGTACCCTCCAGCATATGTCTGCAAATGTTTGCCACTAAATGCTGCATATTAGACTGAGCAGGTTGGTTTTTATCCTCATCTTGTTCAACAGATGTTAGTGTGATGAACTATGCCCAGGGTCAACAAGGCATAGAATATTCTCACAAAAACTGTTAGCTCATGAGCTGAAGAAAGTGGTAGTAGAGATTTTGAGGGCACGGATGACAAGCACAGGCGAAGGTGAGAAAGTGACAGAGGGAGAAAGAGAGAGACAGAGAGATGCTGAGAAAAGTACAGACAGAACACGATAGAGCATGGAGAGGAAGGAGGTCTGATCATGGCTGCACTGTCAAACAGACAGAGGGGGAGGCTGCAATTCAGCAGCTGACCACCGGGTGTCAGTATCCGAAGCCGGAGGAGCCCCAGTCTGCTCTT
Organism: Sprattus sprattus; assembly: GCF_963457725.1. NCBI lineage: Eukaryota > Metazoa > Chordata > Actinopteri > Clupeiformes > Clupeidae > Sprattus > Sprattus sprattus. The sequence continues at coordinate 46,761,360 of NC_137923.1, read as the reverse complement.
GGCAAACAACGCTGCACAGCAACAGCCCCGGCAGGCTCCGTCTCTCCCTTTCTCTACATCTTTATATCAGCTCAGATAGCAGTGAGCATTGATGCACCGCCAATGCCATCAGGGTGTGATCGTCGCAGATGGGAGACATGATTCAACACACATGCACACACACACAAAATCAAAAAAAAAAAAAAAGCAAGCACAGAATCTATTATCACATGTCCGCTCTTGGATGAGAACACACTGTCCAGATCAATTCATGGCTAAATGGAACATTTCACGGAACACGAAAGCATTTATTTTCCATGCAGGGTTCCCCTGTCCACGGCACTGGCTGAAGAGGCTATTGGAGAGGTGGCACAGCGAGGACACGGAGACCACAGCCTCTGGGCCATGGGATGAACCTGAGAGTATGTGTATGAGTAAGACAGTTGCTTTGTTTCAAACCCAAAAAAAACCTCCCTAGTCATTCCTCCACTTGTCAAGATGGAGTCTTCTGAAACCTCCACACAGTGCTGCAAGGACACACTCTTGTTTTTCATTTATTCATTTATTTCACTTATTTGTTCTCACGTAAATGCTAAAATTGTTGAGCAAGGAAAAAACATTGGTTCCTGGTATCTCAACGGCAGGTAGTGACAGCTCTTGGCACGCATAGGGACAGGGACAGGGACGGGGGAATACATATGGATGCTATGGAAATACAGCACTGAGAGCTTCGGGCCGGAAGCTCTAGATTTGGCAGCTGCATTCTGCATCTTCATGCATTTCACATGGCCACGATGGCGCCAGCCAGCTCCAGCTCCCTGCTCAGCTGCCATCTCAAACCTGGTGTGACACCAGGTGATTGACAGGAGGGCTGAGGTGACGCTGGCAGCCGCTGATCATACCGCGCCGCGCATTGTCCGCCCATCTCAGGCGGTGAATAATGCGGTGATTAATTACATGAGTCTGTCTGGACCGTTAGCTAAGTATCCGCCGCCACCAGTGGCACAGCTAGCCGCGGGTGCTGCTCAGTGCTGCTCATGCTATCATGACAGAGAGGATGAATGTGCACGTTTGTGTGTGTGTGTGTGTGTGTGTGTGTGTGTGTGTGTGCATGTGTGTGTATGGAAGAGAGTTTCTGCTTCGTCATCATGATGGCTTAGAGCACATAAAAACACACACGGATGCGCTCTGTCCTCCCACAGGAAGAAATGTGGGCTAGTTTGTTCAAATGTACACACACACACACACACACACGCAGACTCACACAAACACACATAGTCTTAGTGGACTGTGTAGCTTTTTGCATCACTTTCAAAATACACTTCATCACAGATCTGGGGGTATTCCAAGTACGTGGCTTGGTGACAAACCTGGGGAAGTTAACTCAGAATAAGTGGTAAACCTCCTACTAGAAGAGCCCTATGCCTTTGTTTTGCTATGAAAATCAAGCAACAGGGCTCTTCTATTAGGAGGTGTACCACTTATTCTGAGTTAACTTCCTCCGGTTTGTCACTAAACCACATACTCGGAATAACCCCCAGCTCCTACTGTACTTTTTAAATGGAAGAAGTGCGGTGAGCGGTACCTACACTACAAGCAGGAGAGATGGAGGGACGAGAACAAGAGAATATATTGTGTGTGTGTGTGTGTGTGTGTGTGTGTGTGTGTGTGTGTGTGTGTGTGTGTGTGTGTGTGTGTGTGTGTGTGTGTGTGTGTGTCTGTCTGTGTGAGACAGAGAGAGAAAGAGGGAGAAATTGGAAAAGACATCAACAAAGGATAAGAGATAGATTTAGAGGGAAAAGGGGAGACCAAGATAGAGAAAGAGAGTGAGTGTCAGAAGGAGCTAGACTGAAGGAGCGATAGAAGCATGCAGACTGCCCTCCCCAGCTATGGTTAGCCAGCCATATTATCATTTAGGCTGATCTGTAATTCATTTTGATTAAATCTTTGAATATTTCACCATATCCCTGAATGATTTAGATGTAGTGGTAAATATTTCAACACAATTTCAGATTAATTACTGACATCTTCAGACCGCATGCCAGACTCTGAGTGATGTGAGTGGTGGGGAAAAGGTGGATGTGTGAAGCGGTTCACACCTGCACGCACAAAACAGGGACTCGTGCGTGAATAACAGTGTGAAGGTGATACGAGATATAGAGAGAGAGAGAAGGAAGGAGGGAAAGTGAGAGGTGTATGTGAGTAGTGTGGGTATGCGTGTGTGTGTAAAAGAGAGAGAAGGGTAAGGGTAGGATAAGAAACAGAATGATACAGCATGGGAGTGATGGAGAGATGGAGAGATACATACATAGAAAGAGGGAGGATGAACGGTCTGCAGTGTTTACTGATAGCTGGGTTAGTGTGCAGGCAAGCACATATGTTCTGAATAGCCATGTGGAAAACATGCTTTAGCTTAGCCGTCTGGCGTTACAGAATTGCTGTGGTCAGCACAGTGTCTGTGTGTGTGTGTGTCTCTGTGTGTGTATGTGTGTGATGGATATAGCACAGGAGTGTTTCCTGGTCAAGTCTGGGCCACTGAGTGGTGTAGATTTATTATGCAACATTCATTACAGAGCTTGAGCCGGAGCCCATAAATTATCACTGTTTATGCAAAACCAGGTCAAGGAGCATGCAACATGCATCAAGATCTGGGGTGATACTCAAGAGTGTGTGTGCCAGCACCGACACACACACTTGGCACAGACATAGGCATACACATACAAGCGGATATAAAAAAAGACACACACACACACACACACACACATGCAAAAATTAATCGTAGACATTCACACAACCACACACAAAGACATAAATATGCCATGGCATACCATGAACCAGCGAAACCACCTCACCACAGGTGACAGACCATCGTTTGCCCGCAGCACACGTTCTTAGCTGGATGGCCAGAGGCACAATTACATTTACATTCCCAATTAATTAGCTCCACAAATTAATGAAAAATGCTCGGCTAAAAACACCCTGCTGCGTCGCAGGGATTTGTACAAAATTGCTAATAACTATTATCCCGACTAATTTGTCCTCGTTAGAAATCCAAAAAGAAGGGGACCAGAGCAGGCCGTTAAAGCAACGAAATGGGGGCACGGCGGGGTCGCGGTGAGTGCGTGGCACGAGTGCTTAATTGTGATGCATTATTTAATGTGGACTAACTTTGGTGATGGGGCATTTTGTCTGCGACGTGTGTGAACATGGGGACACGCGACCCACATGTGGTGCCTGTGGAGGCCTGCATTATTCAGGCCTTTAACCGTTTACACTGCAATGACTTAATGATTTTCTCTCCTCTCTGATTATGACGTTCTTTCCCTCCCTTCACACACACACACACACACACACACACACACACACACACACACACACACACACACACACACACATGCACGCGCACACACACACACACACACACACACACACACACACACACACACACACACACAAACACACACACACACACACACAGGTACCTCCCCCTCTCCAGAACTCTTGTTCTTGTTAAAATTATGTAGTCAAATGCTCCCCCCCCTCCCCCCTCCTCCTTTTTTTTATCAGTTCTTCTTTTCGGGATGTTGTTCCCTTTTTTCGTCTAATTTTGCACTTGTTTTTGATTTAATTTGAGGCGCCGCAGATGGGGTGCTGTTCCACATGGCGGCCCGTGCCTGCACACGGGGTGCCTCGGCGGAAGCACCGGCATGCTGGCAGACATCTGGAGCCAGACAGCCGTAATGCTGCCGCTGCTGCTGCTGCTGCTGCTACTACTGCTGCTGCGTCCGTGTCATCACTGCAGAGCAAGCTGGTCCCCTTCTCACACCCTCCCTCCCCTCGCCAACCCCAAGCAGCGTTTCCTCTCCTCTCCGCAAAATGAAGGAGATCTTTCCTGGGTGCTACCTCCACATAGGGGGTCGGGATTGGGGGAATAATGTCATTATGTGTCATGAGTGCCAACCTGTCCTTCAAAAACTCATCCATCTCTCCATAGGCATGCATGGAAGCAGACACTTGTGTACACACACACACACACACACACACACACACACACACACACACACACATCAAGCACAGCAAAGCACAGGAGACCCCCACACAGTCCCAATGTTATGTCTCAGGGGTAGGCCTCCATCAGAGTTTAGAGGCTTGCTGCCCTTCCACTCCCCCACCCCCTAACCTGCCCTGCCACTGTCCCTGAGGTTGTCCTCCCAGGGAGTATAACACCACCAGAGGTCACTGACAAATTGCCCTCTCACACACCTACACTGAAAAATAAGGAAAGGGGAAAACAAACAAACAAACAAAAAAACACACTCCCTTGTGCCACTAACCTTCACACATTCCTGGGTTCATCTCCCATGAGGAAACCAGTGCCATGGCTCTACAGCACCCTCCTCCTCATACTAGCACAACACCACCCCCCACTCCAGCCTGACAAACCCAAACAGCCTCTGCAATGGCTTCTCCCAGGAGGGACACAACCAAACCCCCACACAAATACTCCCAGTGAGCACCTCCTGTGGACACGCCTTTGGTCTCAGTCAGCTCCAGACAGCCTGGTCTGGCCCCAACAGCATGTCTGCATTGAGCTCGTTCTGCCGGCTGAGCACTGTTCCCATAATGGCATTCATCAAGGTTATAAATGAGCTGGCTGATCCGACAGGTTTTTGTTTTTGGTTAGCATTAAAAAAGCGTGTGAGTGTGTGTGTTTGTGTCGGCGTGTGCAAGCCCTGTGTAAGTGTGGTTATTCTTCTCTGGGTTTGTATGTATGTATGCAGAGTATGTGTGTGTGTGTGTGTGTGTGTGTGTGTGTGTGTGTGTGTGTGTGTGTGTGTGTGTGTGTGTGTGTGTGTGTGTGTGTGTGTGTGTGTGTGTGTGTGTGTGTGTGTGTGTGCAAAACTGCATGTCTGTGTGATGGCATACATTGCAAAGTATGTGTGTGCACTTGTCTCTAGGTTTGTATGTATGCATGCACATGAGTATGTGTGTGTGTATGTGTGTGTGTGTGTGTGTGTTTGTGTGTTTGTGTGTGTGTGTGTTTGTGTGTGTAGTGTGTACAAACCTGCATGTCTGTGTGATAGCATACATTGCAAAGTATGTGTATGCATGTGGTTGCATACATGTGTGTGTGTGTGTGGGTGTGTGTTTGTGTGTGTGTGTGTGTGTGTGTGTGTGTATGTGTGTGTGTGTGTGTGCACAAAACTGCATGCCTGTGCGAGTGCATTTATTTCAAACACTGTGTGTGCATGTTCATGTGCATGTGTGTGTGTGTGTGCACGCTTTGTGTTGACTAAAGCACATTTCTTTGAATCACTCCTTAACCGTCTGACCCAAACCCTGTAAATCCCTCTCAGATCTCACTTCAACCCCCCCCCCTTGCCTTTGCAGAACCTTTCTATCATGAGATCAGCACACGCTAATTGACGGCCAAGGCAATTAATTGGCAGACAAAGTTGATTTTCTCCATGCCCAATTACCTGGGGGGAATCAGTTTGTACAGTAACCGCTTAATCTGGCCAAACGGTTGCGGTATCTGTGTCCGGCATACACGCTGTAAATTTCAACAACTAGAGCCAAAGCCTGATTTCCATCTCTCCTGGACTGATGCAATGGGGCAAATGGAGAGTTGCAGACTCACTCCATCAGAGCCCTATCTCCCATTTTGAAAAGGACCTCATCAGAGCAATCCACGTTTTAACACAAGCACATTTGCACACATTCATGGTTATGTTGAAGGATATTGCAGGGGAGGAAGAGCAGAGGGGAGAGAGAGAGAGTGAGGAAATGAGAATGAGCGAGACAATCAGTGAGTATGAGGAGAGGGAGAATGAGAGAGAGAGAGAGAGAGAGAGAGAGAGAAAGAGGGAGAATGAGAGAGAGAGAGGCTAGTGAATGAGAGAGGCAAGGTTGAGAATGTGAGCAAGATAGCGAGGCAAGTGTGTCCCAGGGTGAGAGATGGGAAGACAGAGAGAGTGAGGGGGGGAGGAGACAGAAAAAGAACTCCCCTTGCTGCTTACTCATCCCTCCTTAAATGTCAACCACGGACCATAAATCCCTCATTCATCAATACTATCAGAGGACAGTAAAACCCTTTAGCCACAGACTGCACCACAGCATCGGGGAGGAGGGGGTGTGGGGGTATGGGGATGTGGAGGGGGCTGCAGTGCTGGTACCCACCTCGTCCTGAAGTTGGCTGGATGAGGATGCCCATCGTAGAGCGATAAAAAGTCATATTCCTCCTCCACCGCAAACGACTGAAAGACTATTTGAATGCGGTTGCCCTCTTCCACTACGATTACCCACGTGCAGTTAGCCCCGTTGGGATATCCATATGGAAAACCGGGGCTTTCAATGGTCCCATTCCTTCCTTTCAAAGTCCCACCGCACGTATATATGAAACCTAAAGAGGGAGGAAACAGACAGAAGGGACAGAGAGTTAATAAAACAACAATACAAATATTTCGGGAGACCATCGGCATAATGTGAAGGGTTAGTGTGTAAATCTTATCAACTCAGACACAAAACACAGCCGGAATTCTAATCTTGTCATATTTATTCAGAAGGCAGCAAGCAAACAGCATAAATGGCATTTTAAAAACTCATCAAAGTGTAAGCTGGCAGCAAATCTAGCAGAGATGCCAGGCAGGGAGGGAGTTCTCGACACAGCAGAGCGCAGCACAGGTGTTGGGGGGAAAATAGGCCGATCGCCCAGGCCTTGCATTCTTGCCGGCTGCACCACAAAGACACAGCCATCATGTCCAGCATGGCGCCACAGCAGGCAGCCACAATCACGCACAGCACGGAGTCCCCAAACTATTAGTCACAGCTCAACGCTCGGACACGCCGGCCTCCGCTTCCATCCGAGCAATTTATATTAGCTGCACGTATGCGTGCAAAAAAGAGCCCTCCCCTCTCCTTCAGCATGGTAGCATAGAGGCAAAAGGCCGCAGCAATACCCACAGTCCCCAGCTGACACCTTCACTTTCCACAAGGTCGGGCAAGGGTAAGAACCACGGGCAAGACGAACCCCTCGCCGAACCCCACGCTCGGCCATCAAAAAGGCAGCAGTTTCCGGTTAAAGATAGAGGGAGCGCTAGTCAGGGATCGAGCTCCAGCGCTCTCGGGCTCCAGCACGCGGCCTCCGCAATGGTACCCAGCGGAACCCGGAGAACTCCAGCCAGAAAGTGATTTTAATAGACTCCGAATCGGTGCTGTCCAGATGGCTTGCACAGGCGATTTCATTCTGGGTCCTGCTGTTTCTGCGCAACCATTGTGTAGGTGCCTTTAAAAGGTGCCTACTCCCAACAGAGGTAGCCTCAGGCCTGCAGTGCAAAATGACAAAGTAGTGAGGGAATTAAAGGTACTACACAGGCATTGTTTGGCATTATCTCCAACATGCTTGTGTCTAGGTTCACTTTCATGGGATGTTCTTTTGTAGGATCGCCTGCTTAACACAAGAATGTTAATTGCTCTTTCGAACGCCTACTGGGTTCATTTTACAAAATGTGATCTATCCCTAATGAACGATTATGCTCTTCTGAAACAAGACAGGAGAGAATCCATTTGAACCGTGTCCAAACCAATTTCATGTTTGCAAAAATTGTTGTTGGTGCCAGTCTCCAATATGAAACTTAATTTGTGAAAGTATAGGGCTCACTGCACACCGAAGACATGCTTCACTTCACAAGCAGAGGGAGACAAAATAGGCCCCTTGTGGTACTTTTAGGAGTAACACTTGAGTGCCAATGTATCCCCAACTGCCATAATAACTGCCATCTTGAAAGGTGTGCTCCTGCATGTGTGTGTGTGTGTGTGTGTGTGTGTGTGTGTGTGCTGTTTTCCTTGCACAATAAATAATTTCTTCATCATTTGCTCAGCCCCTTCAAGCACAGAGGATTAAAAAACGTCACGAGCAGCACAACCACCGTAATAGTTTGCGTCCATGGTCACTGGTTAGGCGCTAAGCTCCAACATGCTCCAGCCCTACAATGCATACCCTGTGTCTACATGAAAAGGGGCTCATACACTAGCTTTGCATCCTTTTCCTTCGAGTGCGAGTTGGGGTGGGCTGTACATGGAAAGTTAGGCCTTGTATCATGGTGCTCTAGTGAGCCACAGTCCCCACAGACATAGTCTTGCCTCAGTTATCGCAGCTTTACCGTTGACGCGTGCTAATACGCTAATCGTCGAGCACGTCGCACAGGCCGAAGGGGGCCCGTCTGCAACGCTCCTTTTTCTCTCCCCTCATCCCTCATCTGATTACCCATGATTCAGTGTGAAGGGCGGCAGCACTCAGGGCTCTAATTGCGCCACGAGCTGCCATGGAGGATTAGGGGCGGGGAGCCGACGGAGGCGAATGAGAATCACCACCAACACCGCCGCGCTCGCCTTGCGCTGCCCGCCCAATGGTAATCAGTCTGGACGGGTGCGGAGGAGGTGGGCGGCAGCGGCTGCCGGCGGCAGTGGCTCCTGTGGCGAATTCTCAGGGTACTGAGGTCACAGCAAGGGCACTGTGTTGGGTGGGTTGGGCTGGGGACATGAGGTAGAGAGGGGGGATGATGGTTCAGATTTCTCCATCAAAAATGTCCTCTGCTGACATTTTGGCATGGGAGCAGAAGCATGAGCAGGAGCCGAGCTGATGCGACGACGCAAGAAAGATCTGGAGAATGATGATGAGACGTGACAACTGTCACAGCTGTCCATTTTTTTTCCCTTCCTGCACTCTTCCGCTGGAGGAGACGGACATGATGACGGAGAAGTCTTCTGCCTGGGCAGATCACAGGCCGACGGCTCACTCGCAACCAGCCCTGACTCTCGTGACGTGCAACAATCATCTCCCCGACTACTTTTAGAGAGGTAACATAATTTTTTCCCCCCACTTTTCACAGAGAGTGTGAATGTTGGAGGAGATGTGCAATCGACTAATACTTAGACTGAGGGGGGCAACAAGAGTTAATGAGAAATGGCTGTGTGAAGCGAGAGCTGTACTGATGGTGAAATAAACCACGGTCATTGCAATTGATTGCACCGCGACCCCCAGAGATAGACTACTGAGCGAAATGAATCTCTGCTCTGATCCCAGCCATCCCCAGCTAACACTGAGATTAATGTGCAGGTTTCTCTTCTCCTCCCTTCTCTACATCTCTCCCTTATCTCTCTCTTTCTTTCTCTTTCTCTCTCTCGCTCTTTCTTCCGCCCACACAAGGAAAGAGGATTGGTGAGATTGCAAGGGAACCTGTAGATAAAAACACACCTCCAACCAAAAAAAATAGTGAATTTAGACTTAGCGTTTATCCCCTCCATATCCCCTTTAGGGGTAATTAAGTGAAGAGGGTGAGGAGGTGGAGGCTTGCCCTGAGCCTGGATACAGCGCATGAGTGGATGGATGGGATTTTTATGATGCCAAATGGCTCGATCCGAGGTGCCTTTTCGTGTGGGCTCTCACTAAGTGTTTGTTTTCAGAGGGGTTTACTTCTGTGTGTTCAGCAGGAGTGTGTGTTGAGTGTTTGTGTGTGTTGGTTGAGCATGTGTGTTTGCGACACGGGGGTTGGCAGAAGGGTGTTCTTGTTTTTTTTTGCTGAAGGATTTTCCGCAATATAAGATGATGATTAGCTTAGCCAAGGAATCTGGATTTTTTTTTTCCACCGCCTCCTCGCCATTACAGATAAACACTCCCCAATTATGGCAGGCGGACGCGGAACAACCCTGGTCGTCTGAGCATCTTCCGGCTCGCAACCCACTTCAGTGATTCACCCGACGGTGGGGCAAAAGGAACATGGGGATGTGTAAGCCTCTTAGGGGAGTGTTAGAGCTCCCCGGGGCCTCCCAGAATGGCAGCGCTGCACCATTGAGGACTCGGTAAACAGGAAGAAGAAAGGTGTGTAAACATAAAAAAGAAAATCTCCAGTGTCAGTTCCGGCGTCGCCGATGAACAAATGACAAATGGCATCGAAATAGGCAATTTAAAACTCTTGCTTAATGCACTGTGGATTTAGACATCATGCTGTTTGAATTCTCAGCCACAACTACTTGTGTGTGTGTGTGTGTGTGTGAGTGTGTTTGTCTGTGAGAGAGAGGGGTGGACCCCCCCGACACCGTTGCTAAATGCAAAAGGCTCCTCTGACATGTGAGCGCTCTGTTTAATCAGACCTCAAAGCTCTGATAATAACCATACTCGGAGAAACCCGACTTCCCCTTGTTTGTCAACATTCGTCTGTCTTGTTAATTACCCGAACGAGACTCAGGCCGTTAATGCCAGGCAATTACAGCCATGCTGCATGCATTATCTCAGCAATGACTCCCTGCCTGCTCCCTTGCTCTCAAAGGCCGTAGGCCCCAGTTCCTCAGCACTCTCTCTCCCTCTCTCTTTATTTCTCTCTCTTTCTCTCTCTCTCTTTATCTCTCTTCCTTCTCTGCTACGAGCTGCTTCTTATACTCTTCCTTCTCTCTTTACCTTACTTCCAGCTACCCCTTTCTTTCAAACCATCTATTCTCTTTCTCCTTTTTAAGCCAACAACCCGTCGGTCGGACCACTCTCCGTATCTCTCTTCTCCCTCTCAATTTAACTAAATTCATCTTCTACTCTGTGTGTCATTTATATTCTCCCTTTTCTCTCTCTCCACACAAATACACACACACACACACACACACATATACACACACACACACACACACACTGGCTTGCCAGCTCTTATTTTGCTCTTTCTCCCTCTCTAGGGTGGACTGTGGTGGGGAATATGCTGTTTAATCAATGTTTTATTGCCTCAGTGTGTGTAGTGGAGCATCACTGGTGGGTGAGAGAGGAAAAAGCAGAGCAAGAGCCAGTCAGTCTGTCTGTCTACCACACAGCAATCGGAAGCATGCTAGGACTGGAGAGACTGGCTGTTAGTATGATTCCCAGAACCAGGGAGGGGGACCGAGAGATGGATTTACCCATCATTTTTCATCTCCGTTGAATAACACAGGGGCGCTTTAAATCCCATCGCTCGTATGACAGCCACTCAGAGTGACAGAGCGACCCCTCTTAATTATGTCCACGGTAGTGAGATGAGAGACATGAGTGACACTGCCTTCTCTGTGGCTCAAAACCTCCTCCCTCTTTTTTATCCGCCCTATTCCCGCCACTCCGGTTTTCCAATAAAACAATGTAGGCAACTTTTCCCAACAGCCTCATGTGATGTGATGCTACTGTTCTACCGTACGAGGCGACAGACGTTGGTTTGTTCAGACGCTCACACCTCGGCATGAAATTAATCCGACTGTTTTCACACAGTTATTAAACCGGCAGCCGAGCACACTCTTGTCCCCCGGTTATCCCGCATTACTGTTGACATGGTCGATCCTGTTTCCTAGCAGCACAGCCTGATGAACGTGACGCCAAGGGGGAGAGGATAATAAAAAACAGAGAAGGAGAGAGAGGGAGACTAAAAGGAGGGAGGAAGACTGAGAGATAGTGGTATTGGTACTGTTTTTTGGCACTGGCTAGGAGCTGCGTGGGCTCATTTTCACCTTGGCACGTGGCCTTCCTCACCACCACAACCCCCCCCCCCCCCCCCCCCCCCCCCCCGAACCCAACCTCTCCCCCTCAGTGGTCCCCACCAGTGCAGATGGCTGTCTGCCACCTGAAATTTACAACAAAAGGCTGTTTCCACAGTGCATACCTCTCTGTGCTGACATCGCAACAGAGCAGTTCTGGCTCGGACGGAGCTTTAAAGAGAGGAAACACACAAACAGAGAGAATGCCATAAACCGTTAGCTCGGCGGGCTTTATTGGCTCCTGCCTTCACCTTGCTCCTGTTTATATTTCTTCCTCAAGCGTCGGAGGACCCCCATCGCCAGAAGCTTGCAGCTGATCCTATCCTCCTATTGCTAACACTCAGATTACTGCAGATCTCCTCGTTCTTTTTTCTTCTCTCTCTCTCTCTCTCTCTCTCTCTTTCCAGATTCGCGCTACCCACACACAGTTGGACCAAGACAGCCTGTCCTCTTGCTGAGATTTACGATGTATCCTCTCCATTCCTTCAGAAAAAGGCCATTTACTTCAGGTCAGCTGCCCTCTCTTGTCTTCCCCTTCCCAAAATATTATTCCGAGTGGAGTGCAGACATTTAAAGATTTTTTGTAAAAGGTTGTTGATGTTTGAGCTCAACAGCCAATCAAATTACACATCCCCCTTCAGTGCTCCTGAGACATTGTGTTGATTGGCTGGGATTGTTTATGGCTCGGTTCAAGCCACTTTGTTTGTTTCCCATTTACAGAGCCATGGCCGTGTGCAAACACTGAGATGCAATTTCCTGAATTTGACAAAAGGTGTATGGGATTACACTGGGACTTCTTTAGGTCATCTTTAGCTGCTTTCAATATGCCCAAATCAATTTATTGGCCTCTAAACGTCCCTGCACCCAAGAGCCTCTCACATCATTTCCTAGGCTTATTTCTCAATACGTAATATACTCAACACTACACAACACTCAACACTCTTCAGAAGGAGATCACCAACACTGGAAAGAAAGAACGCTTAATATTTTTAATTGAGGCTACTCAGGACCGTCTGAGGGTTTGTTACCCTGTGCAGTTATGGGAGGTCCCCTCCGTCACAATCAAAGAACACCAGAAATAAACCACATTTATTAAAAGAACACCAGCCTCTCTTTGATAAAAAACAATTCTATTTGATTAGGTCTGGCATTAAAGTCCTGGATGGAAATAGATTTGAAAGCTGTCGGTTGTGGTCCGACCACTGTTCTCTCCCAATTACAGAATGCTGCTACAGATAAAGAGGTTTCAAATGTAAGCGAGGCTCACCTTTAATGAATTCTTGAATTGCCCAATTCCCCGAAGACACCTGATGGCTTATGAGCAGACTGCAAAAAGAAAGATACCCCGATCCATAAGTGCTCTCTCCCGTCTTTCGATCTGCCATAAAACTAAAACTCGCTCGGGCCCGGGACAAGATGGATGTCCCTTAATAGACATAGAGAACAGCTCAGCATTACATGGTGGCCATTAAGTCATATTTATTATGACCCTCATCATTAGCACGTGGATCGACTGCGATCACCATGGAAATGCAAATTAGCCCAGGGGCTTAATGCCCGTCCATGAATCTCCAATGTGACACATGTCCGCTGGTGTCCATTAAATATCTGTGGCACTATTCTTACCCCCTATATACCATGCTACCCCCCACAGTGCATACGGTGGTAACAATTAAAGCCCCCACCCCCCACTTGAAATTACATATACCACCTCTCACTTGTCTTGGCAGGGACTAGAGTTTGATTAAGGGTTAATGAGGTGGGTGTAATGAGCAGTGGACAATCATGGTGTTGGTGAAATAGAGTGCAGGAAGAATGAGTCTCCATTCTTTTCATCTAGCGCCGCACGTGCCAGCAGTTTAACCTCCTGAGGCTGCGACAGCGACAACAAAGACAGACTGGCTGGCAAAAGGGGAGGGATCTCAAAAGAGCAGGGTTACACATAGATCATTAATTACACAAAGCTACCTTTGGACAAAAAGATGCCGGATGCAGGACCGAAATAACAAGAGAGAGTGTGTGAAAGAGAGAAAACACCTAGTGTTGGGTTGGGAGCCCCTCTCAGCCACTTGTATAAATCTCTGACAGAATATGTGTGTGTGTGTGTGTGTGTGTGCGTGTGTGTTTGCGCGTGTGTGTGTGTATGTGTTTGAGAGAGAGAGAGTGTAAGCTACGAAAAAAAAGAAAAAAAAAGAGGGGAAATTCTGGCAATACTAGAGTAAGCCTGAAAAAGCGTGGAAAAAGGCGAGAAAAGTAAGACGGACAGGAGACAGCCGTATTACTGTCACTCCTCATCTCCTCTGGCAGGCAGTGGAGCTAAGTGAGGTATTAATTGGGCTGAAGGGGATTAGGGCCTACAGCCTGTACTCTGCCCAGTATAGGGGAACCGGCCGTCTGGGGTGGCTAGCGTGGGCTCAGGCTCTGGCTGCTTGTGCCTGGTCTAGATGAAGTAAAAAAAACACTCTGTGTTCAACACCAGCAAGACTTCTCCTACCATTGTTGGAGTCCTGACTGGGCAAGCCAAGCATTGTGGGGTGTCTACTGAAGGATACAAATGTGTGGCACTATAAAATGAGAGGCCACACTAAAACATTCTTGAAAGTCAAATTTATGGAAGGTGCTTTTTTTCAGGGTAATGAATAATGTATATTGAATGTATATCCATATGCAAAGCACGCTTGCTAAGGTGCAGACCACACCAAGACAACCATGGACAAAAATAAGTAAATGCCACAAGGTACAAACTGTGCTTTGATGTCAATGCCATAATAAGACCTCGCTCGTTTTCTGTCCCTGACATTAAGTCTATTTGATGTATTTGTATGTAAAAATAACCAAAGATCATAATGAAACCTTCTCCTTCACTTCGAATACATCCTTATCCACTATAATCCTTACTGGAAAATGATTTGATAGTGTACAGCACTGTAGTACACCACTGAAATGCATGCAAGTACACTTACATTCTTATCAGTTATTTATTCCTGTAAGTACATGGGTCTGAAGCTCATCTTTTTGCACAACACACCATCCCATACTTAACCGGCTCCACCATTCAATATCCCTATCCACACACCACCCTGTTCCCCTTGTGACTTTATGTTAGGCCTCTGTCACACTATGGTTACTTACGGCTCCTACTCTCCAAAACCACATTCACTTTTTCTGTGCCAGCCACAGATTTGCGACGAAACGTGCCGAGGGGAGATAAAATAGTCAGGCAGTAATGTACTGCATTACTCGCACTCAGCTGCAGTCTCCGGGCGTGAGGAGGTCATGCATTCTTATGCGCATGTATTCACGCATGCATGCAACAGACTGGCAGACAGAGAGAGGATCCCCCATTGGGGTGGCTGTCGGTAGCATGTACGGAGAAAATGGGGGAGGCAGACACACTAGCGAAGACGATCAAGCTGTCAGTCTCGGCAGGTTTACTGAAAGGGAAAGGGACACAAGGGATGGGGGCGGCAGACTGAAGAATCACAGCAGTGCCACGCGGGGCTGTCATATTCGCGTTGATGCAGTCATGTTTAGACTCAACTGGTGGTAACCATCGTGGATCGTTACTTGGCTGCACAGTATCGGAGCAGTAACCTCACAGCCAGCGACTGGAGAAGGGGTGGGGTTGGCTTTGGGGTGTTCTGTTGCTTTGCCTCTTGAGGGCCAGAGTTGTCCACTCCAGCCAAAGGAACTGTGTACATCCTGACCTGCTATATGCTGCCTGTGCTGTGTGCTCTCTCTTATCTAGACAGGAGGAGAGGGGATGGGGGAGGATGGCATATGACTCAGCATAGTGTCTCCACCACTCCCCCGCATCTGTTGGTGTCACGCAGTGACTGGGATTAATTAAAAAAGAGTGATCAGGATGCACGTTGGCTCAACTTGCTGGGCAGGTGGGTGGGGGGCTTTCGGGCAGGTCGATCAATTCTTGGGACTTCTCAGCCTTGGTTAATGACCCCCACTGAAGCTGCTGCCAACCATCAGCCCCTCATACCCCCAACGCCACCACCCCCCCCCACTTCCGACTTAAGCAGAAGCTCCTAATCATCTCCGGTAGAAGCGTGCCCTGAGTACCTCTCCATTCTTCCTCTCGTTGCTATCATTCTCCCTCTCCCGCACTTCCCTCATCTCACTAATTACAGATATTGGCCTCTTTTTAACACACATGGTCAGTCAGTACCGTTTGATGAACACCGTTTCATTTTTCACCGTCGCCTCCACAAAAGACAGTCATTGTTACCATCAGCACCATCATCGGGCGCAGGAGAACTGGAGCAAAAATCACACATCGTCACAAATGACAAACACTGGCTGTGAAAGACACGGGGGAGGAATTGGATGACGGTGCATTGTCTGAGGCTGGCATTGTGAATACTGTTCTCTGAATGTCATTTGGGCTCGCAAACGCACCCACCTTCGCAATGAATAAACGTCCGGCGCTTGAGATCGGGCGTGAAGCCCTACGGCTCATTGGTTTCCACTTTGCTCTCTGCTGTGTCTAAACCTCCTTCCTTTCCACCCACTGCCTTTTCCTTTCCTCCTTCCCTCCCTTTCTCCCCTCAGTCTCTTGTTTTCCTGTCCCATCTCTCCTTCTCTTACTGCCTCGCCGTTCTGGCCTCGACTCCTTTTGACAGCCTTTCCAGGCATAACGCTGGAGCCCCCTCCACGTGTTTGCCCACTGTCCTGACCTCCCTCACCTCCTCTTGATCTCCTCCTCGTCCCACCCTCTCTTCTTCTTCCTCCTCTCTTGCCTCCTGTTGGGTTGTCTTTGCTGTGAGCTCTCTTGCCCCACAAGACAGCTCCATCTGTGTTGGCAGTACCCCATCACCCCATGCGGTCACCTCTGCCACCGCAGGACCAACTCCAACTCCTCCCATCTTCACTTCCGTTTCCACCCCCACTGTTTTATCCGTTTTGACAGTGTTCCTTCCATACTCTTGTTAGCTTGTGGCTTCTAAGCCTTGGTACACAGCGCTCTCAAAATACCCTCAAAGGCAGTGGATTGACAGAAGGGAAATGAAAGGAAGAAAGCCAACACAGCTAGACAAACATACATACATACATACATAGACAAACAAACATAGATATATACATACAAGTAATGAAAGAATAGACAGAGAAACTCCCACACAATGCCAGAAGGCAAAATGGTTGATAATAAGGAAGCTAACCTGCTCTTAGCAAGGAATCGCTCCATGTCTCAAACACCCTCCAACCCACCCACCCTCTCTCTCCCATACACAGCACAGCATTCACAAAAGCTTTCTGATTCAGCCTCGCGGGCAGCTCAGGAGAAATATACATCTCTTTTACATTCAAGGCACCCTTCAGCACCATCACCAACCTACAGGTCGAAACAATCACCTTCTTTCTCTCTCGCTCCCTCTTTCCTCTTGCTCTCTCAAGCACATTGCTCTTTCTCTCTCTCTCCACCCTCGCTCTCTCTCTTGTACTGGAAATTACCTGGGGCGTATACATCTAATTTCTGCAAGATGGTGATTTCCACTTACCAATCACTCTGAGCTGACGTAATGGACAGGGAAAGGTTGTCTTTTTAATAAGAAAAATCAATTCAGTGTCCTTTGTCAGCACACGTGTGCAGTTACACCTCTCTCAGAGAAAATGCTCAACTTCCACATTAGCCAGTTAGGGCATGCACCAGTTTCAATCTGAGCTTCATAAACTGTTAAGTCAGCTAATCGAGAAAAAGTCTTAATTCAGAGTTTATTTTAAGCAAGACTTGGGAGCTCTTTATCTTAGGGCACAACCCAGGCTGCTACCGTAGATAACATAACACTAATGTCGCCTCGATGCAGAGTTTCAGTTCCGCTCAGTTTACTGCAGATGTGTCACAGAAATCTGTGACCCAAGACAGATTTACTTGGAAATAGTGACCTGCACCTAAAAGCATTGCATAATTATGAATGGATTGAGGGGGGGGGGGGGTCGGGGGTAAATAGGCAACGCTAAACATCAATGAGAAGTGCTAAGGTGCTGAGTAATCCGGCTCCAATTTGGAGCATATGTTATGAGTAAGGGAGTGTCAGTTCACAAAACCCACATTCGGTATGTACCGCAGTGTCGGGAGAGCAGGGAAATCAAAGAAAATTATGAAATTGACATTTTTCAAAATAAACACTCAACAGTGACTGCTTGGCCATAATTCTCACTGTAACATTTAAGGCACTTTAATACTGGCATATTCTCGATAAGGAAAAATAAATAACACAATGGTCAGTGATGCTCTACCGACTCTGAGCTGTTGATAATTCCTGTACTGCAGCTTGCGCCAGTTCATACAGGGCAGGCACAACGGACTGACTAAAATGCAACATGAAGTCACACTGTAGCGGTGCTCAAGCACTTTGGCCATATGCTTTAATTACATTTTTTCTACGACCGAGTAAGGTCGTATGTCTGCAGCAAGAAATACTCTATAGCATTAGTGGCACGGTCCAAATCTACAGTAAGAGGCTTCCTGAACTCTGTGGGGAGAGTCCGCTGTTGGACACATTTGGGTGATGCTGTCGTGAATAAAATGTTCGAAGTGTATCCACAGGCATATCTGATATCAATTGAACAATGTTGGCTTACAGTTTGACACAAATCGTTGTCCATTGGCCTTGACTAATCTGGCTAACCAGACTAAATAGACTAGCATGCTACAGATATGGAGGGATATCAGTCTTGCTAGATGTATAGATTCTTCTTTTTATCACAGACTTTGTGTGTGAGAGAGATTGAGAAAGAGAGAATGAGAGAGAGAGAGAGACACATTGAGAGTGTGCATTCATGTGTGTGAATGTGTGTCTTTGCGACTGAAGACACTCATCCACAAGAGGGGTCCTATGCAAAAAAATAAACCATGCCCCTACAAAGAGAAAGAGGCCATGCTGGAGCCAGGCCCAAAAAGGCACAAGGCAGAACAGTGGTTCTATCTACAGTGGGCACATACCTCAGCTCTCTCCCCACCACAGATAAGCAGATTCAAGGCTCGGGGGCCAGAGATACGGACACTATCTACAGTCAGCACATTCAGCTTGGCTTCCCCCTTTCCCTCTCTCCCTCTCTCTCTCTCTCTCCCTCTCTCACCCCTCGATCTCTGTCTTTGTGGAGAGTCCAGGGGCTTTGTGGCCATTTTTTTTTTTACACACCATGCGAATGTCATCAGAGTTTCAGCCAGAGCCTAATGGCAAGAACTGACATGGCCGCGACTCTCGCTGGGCTCTGCCAGCCGGCTAATCTCTCTTGCTGGCTCTGAGAGAGCACACTATTAGGCAGTGTTTACATGACTGTGGCGGCGTTTGCTCCTTTTGATCTGGGACAATTACTGGTGCATCAGGGGAGCATCAACAAAAACTAAAAGAAGAGAGAGAAAGAGTTAGAGAGAGAGAACAAGAGACTGAGATGTTTCTATACTTTGGGGGAGGAAAATGAACTGAGGGAATGATCCTGAAAAGAAGAGGAAGAAGGGAGGATGAGATAACCGTGAGGCCAGGAGATCTGACAGATGCCCACTGTGTGTAGGACCAAGGCTGAGGGCAACACCTATCCCTTTCCCTGTTAAACAATCTCTCTCTCTCTTTCTCTCTCTCTCTTCTTTTCTCTCACTCTCTTCTTTTCTTTGAGCTTTAAGTAACCCCCCCCCCACCCCCACCCTCCCTCAAAAAAAGAGCACATCATCTTCTGATGAGCTAACACATTGAAACATAACTGAAGGGATCTGTTTCTTTCCCTCAGGTCTACAGTTCACAGTTAAACAAAAAAAAAAGTGAAAAAACGTTGAGCAGTTCATAATCCATGACAAGAGACACAGTGCGGTGCTCAGATATGCTAATGCCAATCGTGAGCATGAACTCAAACTTCTGTTCAAGCCTTTAAATCAGAGGTTTCATCAGCAGCAGCAGGTCTTGCCAGCGTTCAGCGGCCTCGTAGAGGGTTGCAAGGTGACACGAGGCCACATCCGCCCCACGCGCTGAGCCGAACGCTGCCAGTCTCTTCGTTCTCATTCTTTTTTTTCCACCAAGAGGAAAAGTGAACCCTGCTACTGCTTTGAGGATGAAGGGGGGAGAATCCAAAAAAAGCCAACCAGCTCCCAGAAATAATTAGGGTTGAGTAACACAAGGATCTAAGACGGGTGACAACAGACAGAAACACCCACAGCTTCCAGGGACTTCTCCTCAAATGTTCTTTTTGCCTCTTCCACTCTCTCTTCCACAGTTTTTTCTACTCTCTAATCACTGCAACTGTGATGTGGAGTGTCATCTTCCCAGCTAGCACCACCTTATTTACGAATGGCCTCTGTCAGCCAGCGGAAAGTGGTTGCGGAGCGAGGGCTGCGACATCCATCTTAAAACAACGCTGTCAACATGCTTTGAATTTGCAGGCGTCAATTAATGCCCTCTCCCACAGTCCCTCTCTTTCCCTGCTTCTCTCTCAGTTTTTGCCAATCGACTGCACATTCCTGTTCATACCTGAAATCGTCTGTCTCCTTTTCCATGCCATACTCTCTCTCTCTATCTCACACACACACACACACACACACACACCCTCCAAGCATCCACTGGGGATTAGCATCCTCTTAACCCCAGCTGGAGAGCTGGTCTCAGGGCCCTGCCAGCACCGATCCTCTCACTCAGTGCTGGCTGCTGCTTCTGGGTCATGTCAGCCTGCCTGCCTTCCTCCAGCACTGGGCCTCCCCACATCCACCCCTCCCCCCTTTCCCCCTTCCATGAGCTTTCTAAGGCAGCCAGGCCTGGAGATCGATGCCCAGTGTGATCAGGTACAGCACAGTACATCTGGTCCTCTTCCCAGAGCACAGGGGACTGGACTGGCAATTTACACAGGAACGGCAACATTGGTTGGGGGTGCGGGGAGGAATTCCAGTTATGGCTGGCTCAGAATCACAAAAAAACGGGGGAAAAAAGAACTGCTACTGCTATGGAATTGTCATGAGGAACCTTACAGAAGCAGCAGGACGACTGAACAACAGAGGAGCAAAGGAAATGGCTGTGTATTTTCCCTACTTTTTTTTCTTTCTACCTGCTCCGCCAACCAACACGGCAGCTATGCTGCAGGAGCTTTTCAAAATGAACAGCAAAAAGACACAGCACCCCTCCGAGCGTAATAAACAGACCGAGTGTAACAGTCCATTTCACATTCAAATTTACTGTTTATTAGAATGGGGGAAGCAGGAAATAAACAGAAAATAAACTTATGAATGATTGGAAAACCATTAGACTCCTAAGGTCCCTGGAGCACTAGTAATATGAAGCAGGGTTTAATCCTCACGGACACACATGGTGGCAGGAATCACCCGTAATCACCAAGTGAACGAATTCCATTACTATTGGAATTCACAGGAGACCTATGGGAAGCACAAGAAGCAAAGCACTCTCCTCGGCCTCATCGAGGTGGGTCCCCCGTTGACTTGCATATCCATATCAGTGGGGATCCTCTTGATTGTGAGACACACTTATTTTATCTGCCTATATCATCAGATGCATCAGATGCATTCGACTGCGACGGAAGGGAGAGGGAACACCGGTGTCGGAGTGAGGCAGGCCCTGCTGGTTACCATGGTAACCAAAGGGATGGGTTTCCCATCGAGCGCATCGGCCCAGTCGCAGGGAAGAGCGAGAAGCGAGGGAGGATCATTTTTTGAGAATGAGAGCGATACAATCTACTTCATCACAGTGTCTCAGAAGAAACAGAGACATGAGGCAGAGGCAGAGGGAGAGGGGGTGGATGGGGAGTTGGGGCGCCTGACAATGGCGTGAAAAAAAAGGAAAGACGAGAGAGAATGTGCTAAGGAAAGCTGTAACACATTTTTCCATCGCTTTTATAACATGCTAACGTGCACCACAGATTCAGGGGCCCCCTCTGCCTTCCTGCCCCTGTGCTCACAATGCAAGCTTGAGCTCAGAGACAACCTCTCATCTTCCTTCCACACTGGGCCATGAAAAACAAACAAACAGTCTCACACACAAGCACACATACATACACAGGCAGGAGAGATGAAGGGAGAGATGGGGGGGTACTAAGAGAGGGAGAGAGCAGAAATTCAGGTCAGATATGATGTGAGGAGAAAATGCAGCATAAGACTGAATCGTGGCGTTCGGATGAGCTGCTCCTCACTGGCCGGCTGCCGCCGCGGTGTTGCATTTCAAACGCGCCGACATTTCGGGGACTTGATCACCGTTTGCCTCTGGCCCACCCACGAATCCAAGCCAGGGCACCACACTCAGATGTGGGCCTCTTTGTTTCGCAGTCAAACGCTTGCCAGCTAATTCCATGCATATATTAACTCCGGCAAGAGACCTCTACTTTAGTATTGGACACAAAAGCAGGAATCTTTAGTCCCCTTCTATTCAGCACGTAGAATATTTTTTTCTTTTTTGTTCATCCCCGACATTTTCTTTTGTTGCCTATTTTTCATTATGGAAATACAAGGTTGGGTTATAAATAATGGATCCCCTTTTCTAATATAATTATTATTGCTATCAGTTGTAAGGATGGCATTTACTGTGCAAGCACAAAGAGTGGCTTTTTATTTTCTGCTCTGGGCAGAGAGCCCACTGCATGGTAAGCTAATTAGATTGGCAATTTGCCCGCCACGGCATATCAGTTTTAACCTTCCTCACGGATACTCTAAAACCTACCCGTTTATATTTAGCCCTTCTTCATGTAAGAGTACTCGTTCTGGTGATGGGAGGTCAGGGGAGGAGGCGGGAGGTGGAGAAAACACAAACACATAAAAAAAACGGTTGCGTCTTGCCCATCAGCTCAGACAAAATGTACATCAAAAGGGGTGCCAGGTGGGCGTCTATGATCCCCCTGTAAACACAAACAAGGGTGCCAGTAACTGCCGTGGATTAGAGAGAGATGGGTTAAGAAGGGGAAAAAAGGAGGGAGTATGTGTCTGAGTGAGTGTGAGTGAGTGGACGATGCATACAGTGCCTTCACTTTTACATTTAGTTATGTTGCAGCCTTATGCTAAAATCATTTACATTCATTATTTTTCTTTTTGCATTGCCAGCTGTTAGACCTTATACAGACAGGTGTGGACCTGTCCAAATCATGTACAATCAATTGAATTTACCACAGATGGACTCAAATGATGGACATCTTAGAGATAATCAAGAAGAATAGGACGCACCTGAGCTAAATTTTAAGTGTAATAGCTAAGAGTTTGAATTCTTATGTCAATGTGATAGGCCATTGGATCTTTTGCAAGCATTTCTAAAATACTATTTATTCTTTGTCATTACGCCGTCATCATTAGACAATTTTAGCATAAGGCCACAACATAGCAAGTGAAGGGGTCTTAATACTTGCTGAATGCACTGTAGCAAAAAAACCTGAGCAGGAATAACAAGGAAAACAACCTCCCTTACAAACATTCTGGCAGGGGTGAGAGGGGAGAGGGGAGTACGGTTTTCATTAGGAATTACTCTCTTCATCCAGTCTTAAAAAGAGGAGGAGGAAAAAAGGGGATGTTTACCATTTCCCTACGCAAGCTTTCATAGCTTCCAGCCTAAGCCCAACTCCACACGTGAGCCCTGATGAGGCCATCACAGTCATTTACAATGAGCAATTGATTAAGTTCTCTTTTCACAGACTTCTTTATTCTTCTTCTTGTGGGTGCTACTGCAGCACACTGGAAAATGTCCTTATTTCTCTAAAGCCGTGTGTGTGTATCAATGTGTCTTTACGTCGGCTTCTTCACCATGTGGTAAATGGGGCCATGGTGCTGTTTTTCTTCTGATAATATTTCAGTTAGTCATGAGTTGCCCAGGGCATCCAATTCCACTGAGTAGCTCCTTGTGAAAAGCTTGCATTAAATTGACTGGAAGTAAAGAGTTCTGTGTAATAGAAATCCATGTGTCTGAACATGTTCCAGACAGATCTCTCTCTCACTCCCTTGCTGTCTCTCTCTCTCTCTTCTCTCTCTCTCTCTCTTTCTTGCTCCCCCTCTTCATATTTCCTCTCTCCCTCCTTCCTCTCTGTGTCTCAACAGGGGAAGACAGTAGCTGGTCTACCCGTTCACTATTCAGTCGTTATTGAGACTGAAAGAGCATTGGAACAGTGAGCAGAATCAAACCAAAATTCACTTCTGTACCATACACACAAACACACACACACACACACCGACACGAGTGCGCTCGCATCACTAGGCAGAATCCAGAACCACCCCCTGGCATGTCTGAAAAGGGAAGAAGAAACACGAGCCAAGATGAAAGGGGAAAAAATCCCTGACTAGATCACTCTCAAGCATGAAATTCTGTTTCATGTGTTCGCGTCAGTGATGCAGCTCTGTGTGTGTGTTTTCTGAATTAAAAAAAGAGGAGGAAGAGGGGGGGGGGGGGGGGGGGTGTGGAGGGCGGGAGATAAACTAAATAATAGAAGCTGCTCGTCATTACAACCATCATTATGGAAATCAAAGACGTGCTTGTGATTTTAATTGTTGATGAGGAAGGGACACAGCACAACAGAGAGGCAGGCAATGATGAGAGCCCCTCTCGGCAGAACAGAAGACGGCTGCCTGCCGACTCGGGAGGGGATGCCGCACAGAACAGAGTGTGTGGCGAACACTTGCATGACAGACCCTTTCGTCATATCGAATAACCATCGGAAAATAATCATTTGTAAATACCATACGCGTGCAAAGTCGTGGAGCATAGACAGCAACAGTTCAGTATGAATCATCACTCTCTCTCTTTCTCGCTCCCTCTCTGCGTGGATGGCCAGATGCAGGAGGGGTGAGCTATCACACTCTATGTGGACATGTGCTATTGATTATTTCATCTGGCTATGACGCCTCTCTCCCCATCCCACCCCACCACCTTCTATTTCTATCCTTCCTTCTTTCTGACTCGAGGCTCATTGCCCGTCTCCTGGGCTAGAGATGCTAACCCCAGGCAGCGTGATGCTCCAAATTTATAAAAAAAACAAATTTCAAGCTCTGCAAGCAAGCAGGGGCAAGCGTGTTAGCGCATCCAGTGCCATTTCCCTGCCGAAAGCGACGCAATGGCTTCATTTGCATGGGGAGCCTTATCTGTGAGTGGCCATATGGCAGCGGTGTAGTGAAAGGAACATCAAGGTCTGGAGCTCAGCTCGGAGTAAGGTGTTTTTTCTCAGGGAGGTGGAAAGAAAAGGGCCATGGAAGTGAATGCGAGGAGACATGATTAGCCCTTAAGAATGCTCTCAGGAATGAAGAGGTGATACTGTATGGATGGCTAAAGTTGCGACGAGATCACTTCGACTGCTACTTAAGTGCAAGCAAGCAGGAGGCATTAAGCGGCAAAAACTGATGACTTTCGCCTAGCTGGGGAAACTGAAGGTGGAGTGGGTGTTTTTTTTTAAATGTACTGCAAAATTGCTTAGTTAGTTACAGGAGCGAAGATATAAATATCACCGTACAGCACCTTCCTCACTCAGGCTCTGGTTCTTCTGTTTAATATTGCTATGTTTCAGAAAGAACATCCCCTCAACCCCTGCCAAGCTCAAATGAGATTTTACGAGGAGGCGACTCTTCTAACGTATAAGTTAAATCGGCAAACGGTGGATGCCCGCCCACTACGAAAGGCTTCAAATACTCCCTTTAATGTGGAAAAGGGGACAATGTTTCAGCACTAATGGACATGGATGGTCCATCAGTAATGGTACGTGGGCTGTGCATCGGACTACTGTTGTTGCTAATTTCTGCACAGTGTACAATGAAAGAGCAACAGTGTGTGTGTCCAAGTAAAGGGGTTCTCTACTAGTGAAGCATGTAGGCTGAGAAATGGCCGTTGCTGATTTCTGGGCCTCCTCTAAACTTGTCAGTTATAGAAACAGAGGCCTGCTGATTCAAGGCAAAGTCAGTAAACAAAAAAGTAAAAAAAAAAAAAAGAGTGACTTTACATTCACAGGCCAAAATGTAGAGGGATGCTGCTACCTAGTCTCAAAAAGAATAACCAAACTTGAGATCAGGGTACACGGTGTCCTGCATTTTATTCTTGCCCAACCAGAAAAAAAAAAGTAATAATGAAAGGGTCAAGGAGCCGAACAGGCCTGCGTTACCATGGACACTTGAAGTCATGATGACAAAGGAATGTAATCTCATGTCAGTTGACCAAAGTTTGGCCGAGATATGAGCTCACTCCATGTTTGGCCGAGTTTGAAAGGCAGCTGCATCAATTGGGTTGACATGATGGGTTGTCTTCCAAAATATCACCAGACGTAACAACCACTTTTATTAGGCTGACACATCAAATGTTATTTGATTTGGTGGATCCGCTGCCGATTCCAGTAATCCAGTATGGCAGCCTCATCAATTAGGTTGACCAGTTGCCTTGTCTCTGCCCTTGGGACATCTCATGGTATTACCAGACGCAATTATATTTTTTAAGGCAAACACATTGACTAATTAGTTAATAATCAAAATGCATTTTTTTTCTTCTTGCAACGCCCCCTAGAGGTCAAATGACATAACTTTTTTTATCCTCCTCATAATGAGGGCTCAAGTTTTGTTTTGACCTCACTTCCTGTTTGGCGGCATCAACTTCAATTTTGATTGGCTGTGATGGACGAATGCTTTTGAAAAATTAAAAATCAATATGATAGCATTTCGGAAGCTTGGTCTGAAGATCACTAATTGCAAATTTGGTGAAAATGTGTCAAAATGTGCGGCCTTTGCAGACTTTCAAAACATTTTTTCTGTTCCCAATCAGTATCTTTACAACTTTTTACCATATGGTTCTAGGGGCTGCCATAGACATCCTAACCAGTAGTAGAAGAAGAAAAGTTAGAAACTCAATGGGGTAATACAATAAAATAAATAATATCCTGCTTGGCGTTTCACTAGCCCTCATTAGAATGGGGAATCTCTGGCATGGCCTTGAGTCATGCAGTCGAATTCCCTGAAAACAACAAAAGCTTCTAAATAGATATGGTGGGCTCCTTCTCCTGCACAGCAGACTTCAGATGGAATGGAATTCCATTAGTCACCTCTTACTTTCTCCTTCCTGCTGAGACAGTTTGTCTGCTAGCGCCTCCGAATTCTCTGTATTGGTGATAAGCACGGAGATTGCTAGCTTGTTTTTTTTTCTCTTTTTTTTTAAGTTCCTTTTTTTAAAACAATGTTCTGCTTTTCTTCATCTCTCTCACTCTTCCTCTCCCTCCCTCCTTGTGCTTCAGAGTACGGCAAGCGTGGATGTTCTCTAATTTGGCCCGGAGCATCTGTTATGTATGTCATCAGTAGGCGGAGGAGCCTGAGATAGCATCTCCGTCTTTGGGTTTGGTGGGTTTTTGTTTTTCCTTTTTTTTTTACCCAAAGTTCAGCTCGTTTCAGATTTGTTTTGGTTACCACTACACAGGCGTGCTGTCAACCCACACAAGCACGCCAATCACCGCCAGACCCATGACATCAGTACCAGATGTTATTACTAAGAAGATTCAATAGTGGATAAAGATGCCATATTTTTTGGTGTGTTTATGAATGGTTTTACATTGTATGTTTACGGAGCTGTGCAAACATGTTTTCCTATTAGCTATTTGCTGTGATAAGAAGGATTATCATTTTTATGTGATGTCAAGTAAATTCAGATAAACATACCCACAGCATCAAAATAAATCTCAGTTTAAGTTTCTATGGCAACATATGGTCTCCATCTTCACACTTATGCCCTATTTACTAAATGTCAGTCACTTTATCTGACCAGCCAACTCAACCCTACCGCTGCACCCTTCCTTCATCCCCCCTCTGTCTTCACGCCATCTCTGGCTGCGTTCACACTCCACTGTTCTCCCGGGTGAGCCCTGGCGGAACACTTTGGAAGTCTGCTTTTGTCCAGTTCAGCTCATCTTGACGTCCTGTCACGGCTACTGTTGGTTATGATGTTAAATGGAGCAGTGAGTGGAGCTCGCGTACGCCTGCACTCGACCGAGCACACAAACACGCGTACACAGGTATAACGTGCTCGTCTGTCTCGCTTTACTTCGGCGAGTGCACACTCCTAGGAGCCTGGAGGGAAAAATCCGTTCGCGAAGCTTCCACATCACACATCCAACACGTCTCTTTTTTTCTCTCTCTCAGCCTCTCGCTGTTTTTCTGTATTATCTTCTTTCTATCTATACGGTATCTACAATATGTTTGCTATGAAATCTTTCCAATTTTTTTCTCTCCTTCTTCTCTTCCTCACACACATAGAAAGACATATAACCCTATTGATCAAAAATCAAAGACTTAAGGTATGAAAAGCTAGCCAAACTGATTCCTCCTTGTTCATAACAGTTTCAACCAAAGCATCTCCATTGTAGCATGAAATTCTCAAGAGCACCATATTGTTTTGTTACTAGCATTTTACTTACTGACTGACATCAAACTGCACTTTGTATTGTAAAGAAAAGCAAAGAAAGATGGAACAGAGAAGAGAGAGAGAGAGGCCTGAGAGAGATGTTTGTTCCGTTTCATTTCAACCCATCATCCACACCTCCTCCACCTCCCATCTCCTCTCCTCTCCTCTTGTCCCCTGTCCCCTCCTCTACTCTCCTCTCGTCCCCTGTCCCCTCCTCTACTCTCCTCTCGTCCCCTGTCCTCTCCTCTCGTCCCCTGTCCCCTCCTCTACTCTCCTCTCGTCCCCTGTCCCCTCCTCTACTCTCCTCTCGTCCCGTCCCCTCCTCTACTCTCCTCTCGTCCCCTGTCCCCTCCTCTACTCTCCTCTCGTCCCCTGTCCCCTCCTCTACTCTCCTCTCGTCCCCTGTCCCCTCCTCTACTCTCCTCTCATCCCCTGTCCCCTCCTCTACTCTCCTCTCGTCCCCTGTCCCCTCCTCTACTCTCCTCTCATCCCCTGTCCCCTCCTCTACTCTCCTCTCATCCCCTGTCCCCTCCTCTGCTCTCCTGTCATAGGTGTCTCCAGAGAGGCTGCTCTTACTGAGCTCCATGTTTAAAGAGTAAAGAACAGAAAAGCATTTTCTTCCACCCTCGGCTTTTCGTTTTTTTAAGCATGAGATGGTACAACGTCAGAGTCTGTCTGATGGGAAACTCTAGTTCTTTGACATTTTTTTGGTGGGGGGAAGGTAGGGAGGGGAAATGCACAAATTCAGCTTCATGAATAGTTATGTGGAGTCCCTTAGCTTTAGCAAGCATTAAAAGCTTAAGTTTCTCAAAGTGACATCACAGCCTAAGAGCCCTCTGCGCTAAGCCAGAGCAAAGGTTTTCAGCCTTTCTGGGACCAAGGCACAGCAAAGGTCAAACCCGAGTGTCAAGGTTATTGAATATGAAGAATGTCACACACATAATCATAGGCTAAAATGCCATTAGTGAGATATGACCCATATAGCACTACAGCAGATTGTCAAATAATGATCAAACAGAGAGTTAAATCAGACAGGCAACCATATATATAGATTTTGAATTAATTAAAGTGCATCGAAGCTAAAACTTCTCAGCAAGTATTCTCTCCATTCTGTCAAATCAAAATGTAAAGGCAGACAATAATGATTATGCACACATTTGAACAGTTCCATGAGCCTTGACGCTCACAACCTGGAACCGACAACAATTAGAGCTATAATATTAATCCTTCTCTTTAACTTTTAAGAAGTTAAGAAAAATTAAGAAGCAGCGTCATTGGTGTATTATACTGTTTCATGAGCCTATATGAAAATGCACTTGGTTTCTCAAAACTCACTTCACTCGGCCTCTGAGAGCCTCTGAGAAAGGGGTGCGCTGACTTTTTGGAGATGTATAGATTTGCACTTGAACACAGCATCAGATTAAAGGCTTGGGCCTCAAAGGCATTTGTGTTGTGAGGATTCGGGGGTCCCCAGAGTACAAAGAGTATTATTTCTGCAAAAAGTGGCCTTATGGGTTAACTTAGGGAGTTGTGTTGACGATCCTACTTGGGAAGGAGGCCTGCTACTCACAGCTTAAAGAATAAGATGAAATTCATCCTAAAGTCTTCCTAAATCAACTTATGGAAATGGAAAGAAAAACAATACATGCCAACATGAATATTCTCCATCGAGGAAAAGAAACTGATGACTTCGACACCCACGTTGAACTATATGCACTCTATACGACCCATCATGCGAAACACATGGCTACCAGCACTGCAGATTTGATTTACGCCCAGCCCTTAATTGACTATAAGAATTAATGGCAGTGAAAATGTTTTTGTATGAATTGTAATGAGAGCCAAAGTGTGGGCCACCTTCCACATGGCTGCCATGTTTACCCATAAAACCCAGGAGATTTACAGAGCCGCCCCGATCGGCACTGGTGATTGGAGTTGGTGGGGAACGCATGATGAAACCTGGAGAAATTACGATTGCGCCTGGTCTCCAGCCGCTCCACCCGTACACTGATCCATCCGAGGCTGCTATCATGGGAGGGACATGAATACAGCAGGGCATGTGCAGTTGGGTGCTCCATGCTGGGGTCAGCAGAATTAAGGAAGGGATATATGAGAACTGTCAGCTCTCCAAATGTTCCAAAGCTCAAAGGACCACCTTTACTTCACTGTGTCAATGAACAGAGTGGACGAGAGAGGCAGATGAACAGATAAAGAAAAAGACAAGGCGACTGACAGATAGAGAGAGAGAGATGCAGTGTGCAAACAGAGGGAGAGAGAGATAAAAAAGCAAAGGACTGAAAAAAATTATACATGTGCATGTGAGCTGGAGAGAGAGATGATGAGAAAGAGAGAGAGAGGGAGAGAGAGAGATGGTGAGAAAGAGGGAGTGAGAGAAAGATGGTGAGAGAGGTAGACAGAGAGAGATGGTGAAAGAGATAATCTGACAGGAATAGAAGTGAGGTAACTGCTGCAGGTGATGCTTAAACAAATGGAAATAGCTGAATCATGGCACTGAGATACGGCTGGATGGGCAGGTAGTTCATGCAGATGGAGATCAAGCAAAACTGTCTACACAAACACACAAACACACACACACACACACACACACATACACAGCCGCGGAAAAAATTAAGAGACCACTTCAAAATTATCAGTTTCTCTGGTTTTACTATTTATTGGTATGTGTTAAAGTAAAATGTACATTTTTGTTTTATTCTATACCCTACTGGCAACATTCCTACCAAATTTCAAATAAAAATATTGTCATTTAGATCATTTATTTGCAGAAAAATGACAATTGGTCAAAATAGCAAAAAAAAAGCAGTGTCTTCAGATCTCGAATAATGCAAAGAAAACAAGCTCATATTCATTTTTAAACTACACAATACTAATGCTTACACTTAGGAAGAGTTCAGAAATCAATATGTGGTGGAATAATCTTGATTTAAAATCACAACTTTCATGTGTCTTGGCATGCTCTCCACCAGTCTTTCACATTGCCGTTGGGTGACTTTATGCTACTCCTGGCGCAAGAATTCAAGCAGCTCGGCTTCTTTTCATGGCTTGTGACCATCCATCTTCCTCTTGATCACATTTCAGAGTTTTTTTTATGGGATTCAGGTCTCGAAATTGGGCTGGCCATGACAGGGTCCTGATCTGGTGGTACTCCATCCACACCTTTACTGGCCTGGCTGTGTGGCATGGAGCATTGCCCTGCTGGAAAAAACATTTCTCAGAGTTGGGGAACATTGTCAGAGCTAAAGGAAGCAAGTTTTTCTTCCGGGACAACGTTGTACTTTGCCTGGCTGAGGTTTGTAAAAGACCATAAGGATTGAAAAAAGCGGACTGGAGGGTCTTCTAGTTCGTCTTCTCTGATGAGTCCAATTTTCAGCTTTGCCCAACACATGGTCGTCTGATGGTTAGACGGAGACCTGGAGAGGCCTACAAGCCAGAGAGTCTTGCACCTACTGTGAAATCGGACTCATCAGAGAAGACGAACTTAGAAGAACCTCCAGTCCGCTTTTTCAATCCTTATGGTCTTTTACAAACCTCAGCCAGGCAAAGTACAACGTTGTCCCGGAGGAAAAACTTGCTTCCTTTTGCTCTGACAATGTTCCCCAACTCTGAGAAGTGTTTTTTCCAGCAGGGCAATGCTCCATGCCACACAGCCAGGCCAGTAAAGGTGTGGATGGAGTACCACCAGATCAGGACCCTGTCATGGCCAGCCCAATTTTGAGACCTGAATCCCATAAAAAACCTCTGAAATGTGATCAAGAGGAAGATGGATGGTCACAAACCATGAAAAGAAGCCGAGCTGCTTGAATTCTTGCGCCAGGAGTAGCATAAAGTCACCCAACGGCAATGTGAAAGACTGGTGGAGAGCATGCCAAGACACATGAAAGTTGTGATTTTAAATCAAGGTTATTCCACCAAATATTGATTTCTGAACTCTTCCTAAGTGTAAGCATTAGTATTGTGTAGTTTAAAAATGAATATGAGCTTGTTTTCTTTGCATTATTCGAGATCTGAAGACACTGCATCATTTTTGCTATTTTGACCAATTGTCATTTTTCTGCAAATAAATGATCTAAATGACAATATTTTTATTTGAAATTTGGTAGGAATGTTGCCAGTAGGTTATAGAATAAAACTAAAATGTACATTTTACTTTAACACATACCAATAAATAGTAAAACCAGATAAACTGATAATTTTGAAGTGGTCTCTTAATTTTTTCCGCGGCTGTATATAGCTAAACACAAATGTACACATACATACAAACATGCATGTGCACTCAGACAAGCCCAAACACACACACACACACTTCTCCTTGACACATGATTAGCACCACTGGAAATCTATGCAATGCAAATGTTCCACATTGGATGTTTGTGTCTATTGACCTGAGCTGTCTCCTCATATCCAGTATCATGGGTGCCATGGACACAGTGCCAGGTCCCCTCTACTCGTTTTGAGTATTAGAGGTAGTTCACTGCTTGGTACACAGTCTAGCAATACAGTCCCCTGCACTGGTTTATCTGACGTGGTCATCTCATACCAAAAGGGGAGTAGAATGAGTTATACAAATAAAGTGTTTGAGAGAGTCCAAATCCAGCAACACATACACTACAGAGTGATTTGACTTCCATTAGAAGGCAATCCAAAAAAAACAAATAGTTGTCTCCACTCAAAAGTGTCACCGAAATGTGGCAGTCTCTTTGAGTGTTTGTTATCTACGAAATGCTAACTACAGGACTGGCATCGTAATGAGTTGGATGCTTAACAGGTGTTGAGTGTGCCAACAGGAGAGGGTGTCGCACCTACTCCCAAATAGTGCTTTTCAGCATTCCATCTTAATTAGAGCCGCGGCATAACAAGGACGACTGCATGGGCTGCCCATTCATTGCTAAATGGCAAACAAACATAATTACTGCCAACGAAAGGCAGGTGGGAGAGCAAACACACACACCTAGCCATTCTGACACTGACACACACACACACACACACACACATACATACACAGACACACTGTTATGTATTTGTACACATATCTGCCCTTTCATCTCTCTCTCCCTGTTTTTGTGGCAGTTGTTGAGCTCTGTCGGCCTTGTTTGCATCTCATCTTTTTATTCTGTTTTTTCTTTTTTCTTTTTACTGTTATGGCAGAGGTGGATCTGTCCACCCCCTCACAGGCCATTGTCTCAGGCTTGACAGCACACACAGAAAACACCTGGAGACGCATGCAGTAAACAGCCAGAGAGAAAGAGTGAGAGAGACAGAGAGAGAGAGAGCGTGTGAGTCAAAGAGAGATAGCAGGGGGCTGAGCGTGTGTAGATAAGAAAGAGGATGAGAGCCATAGAGGGAGAGAGAGAGAGAGAAAGGGAGTGTAAGGGTGAGAGGAAGAGAAGAAGAAGGAGAGAGCAGACTTGAGCCGCCATAAATATAAAGCTGGGGGAAAGGGCGCATTAACAGTGAGTCCAGCTTGGGAAGAGCCGTGAATCCAGGTCAATAATATGAAGCGGCGTCACAGCACATAAATCTGGAAGAGAGCAAGAAAGAGAGAGAGGAGGGGAGGTGAGGAGAGGAGGACAGGAAAGAGGGAGCGGACTGGAGGAGAGGAGAGTAGAGGAGAGGAAGGCAGAGGCAGCCCCAGCTGCTCCTTTACTTGTTAAGCGCGTTTGCTCTGCACCACGTTAGTCTGCCCCACAGGCACGGCCTTCACACAGACAGCCCACATCCGCTCTCTCTCTCTCTGTTTCGCTCTCCTTCTCTCTCGCTCGCTACTTCCCCCCTTGCTCCCTCTCTCATGCTCCTTTCCTCTCTTGTTCTCTCCTTACTCTCCGTCCCCTGCTCTCTATCACTCCACTTCTTTCTCTGCTCTCTTTCTTCTTCTCTCTCTCTCTCTCGCTCTTTACTTCTCTCTCCTCAGCCTCACTCACCTGCCTTTACCTCTCAGTTTTTGCCTCTCTCCTTTCTTCCCACCTTTTTTTCTTGCTCTCCCTCCCTCCCTTCCTTTGCTTTTCTCTGTCTTAAGTCTTTTACTCCCCCTCTCTTTCTTTTTTTCTTCTTCTGTATCCTCTTGCTTCCCCTCAGCGTGTCATCCTGTTTTCCCACTAAACAAAAGAACAGGAGGCCCAAGAGCGGAGGGCATCCAGGGGCATCTGCCGAGCCAACGAGCGGCCCAGAAAACACGCTCCCGAAAACCCAGGCGACAGAGTGGAGAGGAGAGGAGAGAAGAGGAGAGGGGCGGGGGGATGTGGGATGAGGAAAACATTGAATGTGCAAGAGCCACTGAACTAGGGATGCACGATATTGAATTTTAGCCGATATCCGATATGCCGATAGGGATATATACACCTCAGCTTTTTAATTATTGAAAAGTCTCTCCTGTACTAGAATTAATCTGTTATTATGCTAGGGTATTGCTGTAAATACAGGACATTACAGACTTGATTTGTATCATTTTAGAAATAGACGTTCACTCATGAAACTGAAATGGTTTCAAATATGGCAGATTTATTTATATTTTCACGTCACAATTTTCATACTTGAACAGTACCTCCTTGAACTTGAACAACTACACTCTGGAAATGCAGCTTGGCTTACTTGGCAAGCTAACGTTGGTTAACTGACTTACGGTTTAATAACGTCCCTTCTAGGATTTCTAGACTAATCTATGTAACGTTATTGCCAAGTTAGCTGTATAAATTCCATAAATGCAAAAGTGAGCCATGTACAGATAGTGTGGGCTTGTGACATAATGTTTCACATCCCGTGAAATGAGGTATCATCAACTTCTCTGGTGTCACGTAGCATGCAAGCTAACAAGCTAGTGTTGTCTAGCTAACTCCGTAACTTATTAACGTCTATTAGCGCGACAGGTAATGTTGTAAAGCGTGGCACGCGGGTGGTCTGCATCTATGCAAGCAACCTACGTTATGGCCAAGCTGCATCTCCTCCTTTTAGTCCTGAAAAGTTTTCTGACAAATAGGCATTTTGTCATCATCCTCTGATACTGTGAAGTAGGCTACTGCCACACAGCCGACGCTCATAAACATTTGCTTTGCGTGCGCATAATTTACAAGTCACCTTATCGGCCAGGTATATCGGCAGAAATTTTTCATATCTGCAGATACCGATAATTAAGTTTTGAAGCCGATATCTGCCGATACCGATGTCTTGCCGATATTATCGTGCATCCCTACACTGAACACATCCAACAGTTTCCCAACTCTGTATCCCTCCGCAGCTAATGCTAATGCTAATTAGGGCCGTGGAGCAAAACACCGGTGACCTGCGCAACGACCGGCTTCTATCAGCCGCTCTGACGATTAGCGGATCCATGGCAGCTGTCTCTGTCCCTGCAGGTTATGAGCTGGAGACCACCGACTCAGCTTTTAAAGGGATTTTAGCTTCCCCTCTGATGTGTTCTATGATGTGTGCAGAGAGAGAGCGACACGGTGCACTCCTGTGGATTAGAAGCCTCTGCTTTATGGGCAACAATACCAATGCAAGGTTGGCTGCCTCCAGGCCTTATCTGGGTTAGATCCAGCTCATGTCAGCTGCTAATAGTCAAAATTCATGCAATCCTTTTGCACACGAAATTGTACTGACAAAGTAAATGCATTAACCCATTGGATTGCAAGGGCTTGATCTACTGATTAACAACCTATACTAGCAACAACACTAACCAAATGGGATGCTGTGGGATGGAATACTGTGTACCGCACATGTACCACAGCATGAAATGTAGATTAATGTGCATCCTTGTCTGAAATCTGCAGACCTTCTAGAAGCGGAAATTAAAAGGAGGCACCTCCATGGTTGGCGTGGTCCGTCTGCACTGTGAAAGCTATTTCCTGTCAGCGGGGGCTGCTGAATGGACACCTGTAAAACTAAATCAACAGAACCCTGCCGGAGCGCTCCATAAAAACGGACCGTGCCAAGGTGGACGTGATTCATGGCAGGATGATCAAGCTCCAGGCAGGAGTGAGACCTGCTTGTCTTTATTCCCTGAGTATGAGTCCCATATGACCCTGAAACTAACCTTTATTTGCTCCGGTGAGGAACTGGAACAGTCAGACACCTATATAACCCATATAACCCGTACTGTCAATCACGGCTGGTCCCTGATGGAAAGCAATATTAAAATGGCAGCACGTGAGCTAGAAATTGTATGGAATGCCTGGCTTGTTTGTATGGTGTACAGCCTGGCTTATCACAATGTTTTACAACGATGTTGTCTGGACTGCCATACTCAACACAGGGTGTTTTTTTTCTCCTGATGCTTTTGCCACAAAGCAATTTGTATCACGCATCTAATCACAAAAAAGCAAGAATGGGAACTGGATGGGATTGTGCCGTGATGGCCAATGTTATTTCAAACTTCACAGTGACTTTTGCAGGCCCTGTGGTTTGAAATACTATAACAGGGCAACAAGAGATGCTGCACAAAGTCAGGAGCCAACGGTTAGTTTCTCCAACAGCAGGGGAAAGACAAATGAAGAGTTCAAAGACGAGGACGGAGAGTGGGGGGAGACGGTATTCCGGCACTTTCTTCTAATCCCAACAGGATCCGTATCGGAAGGGGGGCAATCCATTCCAGACACAGCAGAGTCATGTCACGTCATGTCACGTATGATAGGGAATGTTTGAGTGGTGGAGAAAGAGTGGAAGAAAAATAGAAAGAAGAAAGAGACAGAAAGAAAGAGAGGGGGTAGAGAGAGAGAGAGGGGGAGAAATAGGGTCTAAAAAGACACTAGATTCAGTGCAAAGTATTTAAGTTTGGTTAGAGTAAGGCTGACAAAAATAAGTCCCAATCAACCATACAGGTGCTAATTGGAAGAGGAGGCACTTCTGAGTTCTGAACCCCAAATTAATGTAGCCAGCTAATGAGCAGCCACTTCAACAGGGTAACGCTCTGCGCCTGAAATTCCCCCTCAAGTCCTAAACAATTACACCAGCCATTTCCTGCAGACTGACTGAAAGAGAAGAGAGGCAGGGTGTAACAACTCAACAAACCCAGCTGCAACCACTACAGCGCATTCAATGTGATTATATTTTTGGCGAATTGGCTGAGATGTGGCTGTACAAATATAGGCAGGGACGCAACAGGGAGTACTTGAAAAAAACAGGCATGCTGTAAGAGACCTAACCCCACCTCACACACACACACTCACGCACACACACACACAAACACACACACACACTCCCCTCAGCCCTCCCCTTAGCCCTTCACCGGAGGTAAAAGCTGTAAACGTCTTTGCCATCAGCAAGTCTTTCAGACATGGCGACCTTAAAAGGAAGAGGGAGAAGGCGTTTTGCAGCTGGTCAACCCTCCCCAAGGGGGCTATGTATTACCCAGCTGAGTGGATACTACAGGGGTGTGCTACACAAACGTTGAGGCCTTGAGAGAAACAGTTGAGAGGGCTCTTAAGGGGCAGGAGGTTGTGCAGGAGGTTGTGCAGGAGGTAGTGCTCTCCCCACTGGAAACTGATTCCCATTGAATCAACAATGATGGACAACAGAAGAAAAAAGAGCTACGTGAGGACCGTGGAGTGACTCGTTGTTTACATGCAGTGAGCCGGTGATCATGTTGCTATTTGAAAGAGCCTCGCGCACCACCACACAAAAAGCCGAGGCACACCGAATTAGACTAATGCACGGCCTGGAGGGGGAAGACACATTACAACGGGGCCAGGACTACAACTCTCCGTAACCGGCGGTAGACAGCCATGATGGAGCGGACTGCCAGTGATGCATGGGTGAGCGGGAGTAGTAAAGACAGCAAACAGCTAGAGGAGCAGGATTTGTTCTTTTGTCGTGCTGGAATACCTCACAATGCAACTGATTGAAAATCATTCTTCTCCCCTCCCTATTTTCAACAATGGCAGAATGATTGAAATTTTAGGCTATGGAGAAGAGAGAGACTACAAAACGTATAATAAAAAATGAAAAAAAAGATATTGCGCTTAAAAAGCTAGATCATCACATTAATTCATTACGTCGGTCATTTCAAGTACTTCATGGCAAAAGCGTTACAAAATCATTGCACATCAAAGAGAGGGGGGTGGCTCATTTGCTATTCCACAGTAAAGGCAGCACCTCCATGGCCCTAATGAATAAATCAGCCCTTTCTTTCACAGATGGCTGCTCTGTTTACGCGGATGTCAAAGAGTGCACAGGTGCTGAGCACCTGACCCCGGCCCTCCCCGAGTGGCCCTGCTGCTAGCGTGTAATGGGATGTGCTGGAGAAGGTTACCACACCGGCAACCTAATTACCTGCTCTATTTTTTGACCATGGAAGCCAGGCCTATAGTCTGCTGTCTACAGCCGCAGAGATGGCCCTGAACATAAAGCCATAGATCAGGAGTGCGTCTTTGCCAAAGAATGTAGGAGACAGATGAAACTCTTGCCTCTGGGTAACTGGAAAATGGAAAATACCGGAAGGTTAACTGTTC
This sequence comes from Sprattus sprattus, assembly GCF_963457725.1. Classification (NCBI taxonomy): domain Eukaryota; kingdom Metazoa; phylum Chordata; class Actinopteri; order Clupeiformes; family Clupeidae; genus Sprattus; species Sprattus sprattus. Next base: position 46,723,043 of record NC_137923.1, on the reverse strand, counting down.
AAGTCAAACGTTCCAGCGGAAGGACTTCATGCTGTGCCATGAAAAAGGATGCCTCATGCCTACATTATAAACCCACTTTAGATATCCCGAACCAGAGCTAATGTCATTTTGTAGTTACTTATTTTGCCACTGTAGGTTGGTGCAAATAAAAAAATGTGCAAACATGCAAAAAGCCGATAGCGGTTTTTTTCCCCTCCTTTCTTTCTGTCTTTTTTAAGTCTCTCTTTTCTACTGCATGCTGACAGAGGCAAAACACTGGAGGATTCTGCCAAGTCACCAACAAATAAAGTCTCCTATCCCTCTGGTACCTTTTTCCTTTAAAATTATGCCCACGACGCCATGCACAGCCCTGACTGCCTCTTCTCCAGCCTCAACAAGCAGGCAGGAAAGGTTCAGCACCACGGAGAGCGCCCGCACAAGAGGGGGGAAAGACAAGAGTAAATTCTTTGAATTGAATTCACTTTGAATCAGACTGAATCAATTCATTTGACTTTGGTTCCAATGAACAGGCTTCCCTTTAATTCTACCTTATCCCCTTGCCAAAGAGATGACACAATGTGTTACAGACTGCTCTTTGCTTGAAGCTTCCCTTTCTTGCCAAAGGTTTGTGCGCCGGTGGAAAGGAACATCGCAAGGTTTTTAATATACAGACAGAGCCTATGGCGAAGAATCATCATCGAGTGTCATCGAAACAGGTGTTCCTAACAGCATCTTCATAGGCCTGATAATGACACACAAGCGTGTGTGTGTGTGTGTGAGAGTGTGTGTGTGTGTGTGTGTGTGTGTGTGTGTGTGTGTGTGTGTGTGCGTGCGCATAGGTATTTGTCACCAGAGCAGCAGAGAGATGAGCTGCTCTGATGGGCTCTGCGATGGGTTAATGTGAAATGTTAATGTGGCGCTGGAGGGGTGGGTGCCAAGTGTCTACCCCATGTGAGTACAGCAAGGCAGCTTAACCACCTTGGTTTCCCCCGATTAACCGTTTTTTTCATCCCGGCCAAACAGCGATTTTCTGCTAACAGCCCTTATCTCTCTGGGCTCCTCTGCACTATTTTGACTTTGATGCCGAGCCAGCGGCAATGGAAGCTACATGACGTCCCGCATCTGTGCCAGGAAACAAGAGCGCGCTCGTTTGCATTGTTCAAAATGGCCTAATACCACCCATTCTCCCTTTTCCAATGATCACCATTGAAGTTGGTCCACACTGGAAGCAGGAACTTTGCAGTATCTTCCTGTCACCATCATTGAAAATATTTTTCTGAAAGCAGAGAATCTCTGCACTCTGCACATACTGGCCTCATGCCATGAAATCAGTTCCACAGTCCCCCTCTCTCTCTCTTTCTCTCTAACTCTGAGGTTCCACAGTCTTCTCCACAAGATAGGACAGAATCAGATGTGACACCTAAATGAACTTTCCATGTCAGCTTTAAGCAAACATTTCACAGCAAGGAAATCAGCCATTTCCCACGAGGCGGCACTTAAGTGGCTGTACTTATTTTCCAAATGCTTTCTAAATCATAACCACTAAGCCTGTCCCACGTCTGGCGCTGGGTAAAGCCCAAAGCACTGCTGTGCACGACAACAATGGAATAAAACATCCGACTCAGGCTATATCTTGCAGTTTATGCATTTTTTTCTTCACATTAATTCAATAGAATCACTTTTTTGAAGAAGGTAAAACTAGAAGTTCATACATTGACAATGAGGCAGCCATCCTACTTGTAATCTGTGGCCACTTAACTGTCTTGATTTATGATTGCATTCAAGAGCTTACTGACACTTAGCCACCCTTGCCATGGTAATTAAAAGAAACACGTCTCCAAAACAAAAACGGAAGTATTTTAGAGGCTTGTTGGCAATCATTTCCTTCTTGAACATATAACGAGCAATGAAAAGCCAGAGGGAAATCAATTTGTATCGGATGAGGGAATATTTCAACCGTTACTACAAAGAGGTATTTTAAGGCCAAACCAAACATAATGCAGCTGACATGGCGGACATCAAAGTCAATGCGCACGCATGATCACTTAATTTCCCATTCCGGACAGGTAATCACACATGCACATGAAACACCTGGCTAGAACGACAGGGAGAGAATGAGTGAAAGAGAACGAGTGAACGAGAATGACTTTTCCTTCCGAATGAGTTCAGTGTGTTTGATGTTGGTGATCAAACAGGAGTACGTGTATTAAAAGAGAAGAGGAGTAAAACAATGCTTATCTCTCTCCTGCAGGACTTCTCTGAGCCAAACTGACAGGGTGACACAAAAACGACGAAAAAACGTCTGAGTCTCATTCCACTGTGAAACGCTCGGGAACATGACAGGACTGTATTTGTGCCAATGGCCTGTTTGAAGTAGTATCAATTCGACATCTAGCAGAAACAGAAGGGTGGACTTATTAGACATCCAGTTCCCTTCCCTTTGCAATGAAATGGAAACTATGAAGGAGACTGTTCACTTTAAAGTTTAGAATAATGCTTTACGTTTTTAGGAGGCACTCTATTTTTGACATTTTTTTATTTATGGGCGTCTGTGCCCAACACTCTCCACAAAGTCAAATGGCTCATCTGTTTTCCTTTTCTTTGTCATTCACTTTTCATCCCTAGAAAAGACTGTCCATTACAAAATGAGAAAAAAAATAACAACACAACAGAAAAATAAATAAATAACTAAAAACATTTCATATCCTCCAGGCATCTCTCACATTCTGAGCTGTCAGCCCCCGTACTGGATCCATTACTTCAAATTGTTGCCATAAATTGTTCAGGAAACCATGAAGGAAGATGGAACAGCAAAGTTTTTAAAGTGTCAGCTGTCATGACAAACAGCAGGCGCAGCATGTCGTATGGTTAGAAAACACAGTTCCTCTCTTTGCAGAAGACGTGGGAAAACACAACCGAACACAACAGCATCCACCCCGAGGAGACGAAGGCTGCCACTCGTGAAGGTTGTGCCTGTATAACCGTGAATGCTTGGGAGTGTGCACTGCTACAGGCCAGAGTGCATGTAGCCTGCTGACACAAGGACATACCATACAAGTCCTGCTGTGTTTATACAGCTCCAGCATAAAGAAAAGTGTATGCTCCAAGAGACACAAACTAAGATTTTATACTTGTAGATAAACTTGATCAGTGAAGAACTTTTTATATTAATGTATAGATGTGCCATTAGCACTTCAATATTAGCAAACAAATAACTCTAATGATAAAGAAAGTAAACATTACACGTCTGAAGTGATCGGTCCTTCCAAGTAACACTACAATCCATTTAAATGTCTCTCTTGGCTAAGTCCACTACACACACACACACACACACACACACCCTTGCTGAGGGAGCACTAATTGAATGGAGATTAAGGGCTTAAATGTACCTCTGCATACATTAAGAGCAGATTGCATTCTCGAGTAGGGGAGTTTAAGTGTATGCGTCCTTACTGTCACACCAGAGGCGATAGTGGTTCTTTTAATTGGCTATAGCACTAAAAGCCCTGTTCTTATCCACCAAAGTAGCACCGCCGGACATGTGAACAACACCATGCAATTAGCCGCCTACTCGCTAAAAGAAAGTCATCAGGTTATGTGAAATGTTGAAGGAAAACCTAAACATTCACAGTAAAGCCTATTAGTTTTGTTAGCTAATATCTAGATTTCTGATAAATTGCAAGTGGAAAAACAGGATCTGCATGAATGGAAGAGCTATGAAGTATTTGATATTAAGTATCACAATGTTGTGAATCATATAAGAGCATAAAGAATAAGGTTCTGAAGTTCTCCTTTTTATTATAGAAACAACAAGCAGCAGCAGGGGCGTTTACATTACAGGCGGGATCTGCAATCAACCTCCCACGCTGTCATCCGGGGCAGTTTCCTGATGCCTTTTGACAGGACTCGTTAGGAGACCTCCAAGACACAGGAGGTACACAAAAAATGAAAATAATGATTAAAAAAACCACCACCAACCTGAGTAATCTCCTTCTGCCCTCTTCCTTCAAGGGAGCTAAACGACTTCCTGGCTGCCTGACGGCGCCCCATTTTAGCCACCCGCTGACCCGACAGCCTGGTCGAGTCTGCACCGCGCTGCACCGGACAAAACTGCCAGAGGGCCGGTGAAATCTCCGGATGCCACTCATCACCTCTAAACACTCTCATTACAGAGTTCTAGAAGCTGGTGAAACATCAGCAGTAGCTGCAGTACTTCAGCAGCCTCAGGCTCAAAGCAAAGCAAAGGACCTGACCGTTGTTATGGTCCCAGTTGGCAACAAAGCAAGAGGATTTCTCCTACTGTTGCCTTCCTCCTGTGCTGTGCTAATTAGCAACGCTAGTTGGTATACAGTGTACCAGGGAGTATTTTTACCATCTGAAGCAGAACACCCAAGTTCTTGTGACAGATGCTTAATGGTCTCTCTTGATTGTTTTTCTTTTCTCCTTCTCCCCCCCTCTCTCTGTCTGGCCTGGGAACCAATACAAGCCTCTCAGTCACAAGGTGGCATGCAAAGAGAAGACGGCCGTGGTCATGATGGAGAAACGCAGACGGACAGTGCAGAAGAAAACAAAACGTTACGCTCCACTTCAGACCACTGAGGCTTGTCCACTCAGCTCTGTTAATTAACGCATTTGTGCTTTTAGAAAAGAGATGTGTGTGTGTGTGTGTGTGTGTGTGTGTGTGTGTGTTTTTGTGTGTGTATATTTGACAGTGTGTGTGTGTGTGTGCCTGTTTTGTTGGGTGGTGGGTGGGTGGCCCAAATTCAGTGGGCCAAATGAAAGCTAATGAAGTGCAAAAGGCACACGTTGTCTGACATGAAACCAATGCAGCATGACACAGTCATTACAAGAGAAACACAGATCAATAGGAGACCAGACTGAAACTCCCCAGGCATGCAAAACAACTGGTGCTACGCTACTGCAGGAAAGCCACACCACCCTACCAGGTACCTGCCCCAGCTGCACTGTGTGTGTGTGTGTGTGTGTGTGTGTGTGACAGTGAGATGGGTGACTAAGAAGTGTGTGTATGTTCCTCTATGCATGCTTTAACGCGTGTGCACAGTATATTTGAATGTGGCAGTATGCAGGGGGGTTGTAAATGTTGTATGTGTGTACGGTTTATGTCTGCTTTTATTAACCTATGCATGTCTGCATGTGTATGTACGTGTTTAGGGAGGGGTTTACACTGTGTTCATGTAGGGGGGGGATTCTTTGTACTGTATGTGTGTGCTTAAAAAAATCATTTTTGTGTGTGTGTGTGTGTGTGTGTGTGAGAGAGGATGTATGGGAACAGGGCATGTGTATGTGTGTTTTGCATTGATGTAAAGATTGACTGTGGCTGCCTTTTTATAACTTTTTATTTGTTTTATTGTTATGTTGTATCACACTTTTTTATTTATTGGTTATTCAACTAAATGTTTGGTCATTTGGGCATTTTGTATTTTATTTGATAGCTGTTCGAACACTGCAATTTCCCTTTGGGGATGAATAAACTACTTAAACTGAAGTCATTTTGTCACCAGTCTTTTCCCAGAGGTTGTGTTTCCTAAAAGGTTATGTCGTTGGCATTGGTTGGATTCACATTCAACCCATTTTTCGTCAGAGATATCTGGGCTTTTAATTTTGTGAACAGGATTTCCTATTTCGCAATGTTCTAGGCAGTGTTGAATTTGACCAGTTAATTCTCCTCCATTAAGTGATTACTTTCATTTGGATGCTAAACGGGGCTCAGTGTTTCAGTGATGTGCAGGTTTTGAGTTTCTTAGTGTCATTCAGCAACTTCAAAGTTTCAGGCTGTGTTGGCTTAGAGGTTTGGTTAAGAGTTGCCTGCAATGGATGGGCCGCATTGGCTACAAAATATACCCAGCATAGCATTCCCCTTGTACAAACAGTTACTGCGTTAGTTATTGTGGTTTTAAAGTACTACTTTTTCTTCCCAGCATAGCATTCCCCTCGTACAAACAGTTACTGCGTTAGTTATTGTGGTGTGAAAGTAATACTTTTTCTTCTTCACTGGCTCAGACGGTCTCTCCTAATGATCATCATGCACTCGCACGAATGCGACCACATGAAATTTTAACTCTCGAAAATGTTTGGTCGCCTTCTGGAGCCATGGCCCAGGAGGGGGAGTGGGGGGGGGGGGGGGGGGTCATGGGGCAAGAGAAGAGGAGAAACAAGAGGAGACAGACACAGTGAGAGAGGGGCGAGGGGCAGAGCGCCACGGGCGAATGCCTCGTGTCTCCAGCTGGAACACTTGACATTTCGCCGGAGTTTTGAAAATCCCTGCAGTAATGCGGAACGCAAACGTTACATTTGTATCAGCAGCCTGCGTGGGAGGCAAGCCATGAATCAGAATCTTAAGTGTCCCTGCACTTTAGGAGATTGACATTTAGGTTTAAGTCCTCGAATAATTCCTGATACTTTGGGATTTTGGCCGGCCCTATAGGACACAACAAGGGCTTAGCGACGGACGTGAGAGGTCCTCCAGGTTAGGACTTCAAACAAAGTAGCCGGTCTCCCACCAGCAAAGTGTCAAAAGACTGGATGGGAACAGGGATGAAAGTTAACCTGCAAAAACACTGTTCTCAGAGGACATGCTTTCATTATTTATTTGCTTGACTCATCCATTTTGAATGTGCACGTACACGCTGGGTTTTAAACCATAACAGTGGAAAGCGTGGCCATAATATCAACCAACAAATGCATACACTGATGACAAACACAAACACACATACAGGCATGTTGAGAAAGTCTTGCCTCTACGCTTAAACCAGGCATTTGCTGTACAGGGTATAGGTCTGCTATATCTCCCCACTGTGGATGCACAAAAAGCCGATTACGGGCATGGCGCCATGTAGACAGCACCATAATTACAGTTTTAATTTCTAATTATTGGAATTATCAGTAGACCAATTTATGGGAAATGCCAATATCCTCTGAAGGTCAGCTTAGAATTAAAAAGAAACCCCAGTGAAGAAACTTGCTGTTTGTGGCCACTCGGACTAAACACAGAGCTTGACTCGTTCATATGAAAAAAAAAGGAAAAAAAGAAAAGACCCCAAAGTCAACACGGGCGCCACTCTTCAGCTCATCTCAGCCGATGTGATAATTGCACAGGCAAACCTGTGGGACTTCTTTAAAAATGTCAGACGTTCTCTGGGTAATTACAGGGATTCAGCTATGACTTCCTCTCTGTGTGCAATCTGAAATGAATTCTTCATTTAAAGATGGGGGAGGGCATTGCGTGTGTGTGTGTGTGTGTTGGGGTAGAGGGGGTGCAGTGTTTATTCACTCTTGACTGAACAAGCTTGTGACACATATTTACCCATGGCTTCCATGCCAACATGGCTGGAATTAGAGCGCTTCTTGTTTACTCTCCCTGAGCACCCCCGCTGAGTTTATTACATTATCTAACCCAGCAGTCTACCTGCCATCCCCGCTGATCTGACATGTATTGACGGTGCCACACGGCACAAAATCTTCAGAGTCAAATTGTCTCTGGCACCGGGCCTGAAAGAGGAAGTGTTTGTATGGATAAACAAGCACTCAAACACAACCACAAATAAACTGAAACTTGCGAAAAGGCTATTTTTAATGTGTAGCCTGCTACTGTGGTTGTACTTACGACCTGATCTAATACTGGCCCTCCTTTCGAGTCTGTGAAACCCGTTTGAGCACGCCTACTCTTCATCCCGAAGATTACACTATATCTCACTGTCACAGTGAGGTGCTAAAAAAGGAATGGGATGTTTATTGCAATGCTCAGTATAACTATAGGGGAAGGACATCATGGAGAAGAAGTTAAATTGTGACACTGCAGTAAAGTATTAAAAAAGTTTTTATTTTCCCCTCAACACAAAGAACATAGCCTCTCAAAGAGTGACTCTTCATGGCTGGAATGCTTTAAATCCACGTACCGACACACAGACAGCCACACAACCTTGAAATGGCTGGTATATACAGTAAAGTAAACTCAGGTTCCACCCTCATCCATGTCATGACTTCTACTATCTAATAATCGACTCCACTCAACTGAGCCTTTTTGCGACGACGCTGTGAGCAAGCTCCTCAAAAGGCAAAAATAAGAACAGCCATTCATACAGTACAGCCAATAAATCCATCCATAACTCACATCACAACACGGCCAAGGTTTTCTCAGGCGACATAAGGGGTGTTAAATGAAAGCAGTGGTGGTCCGTCAGGGCCTTCAAGGCCTTCTCTGCTGGCCTAAACATCATCAGAAAATAAATGTAATAAAATAAATTTAATTTCTTTTCATAAATATGTATTAAATTATTCCCCATAGTCCATTATCTTCATTTCATAGCTTCCAGCGTTGTTAATTGATGTTAGAGCTTTCATCCAATCATATTTCAGCTATCATGTGTTGCCACGCGCCGAGAAATCTTCCCCGAGAACAGAAATCTTCCCTGAGGCCTTCAGAATTCACATTGAAGGCCCGTGAAGGCCCGGGCACTCTGATTGGTTATCACAACTGGCTGTTTCAGTTCATTTAAGTTGAATGAACTGGAACAGACAGTTGTGATAACCAATCCGATTTCGAGTTGGCGACACTGGGCCTTCTAGAAGGCCCGGAAGATTTCTTTCCTCGCGTTGAACGTGACACGTACACGTCCTTTGATTGGATACTGAGGCAGACCGGTGCAGTGCTTCAGTGCTCAGTTTAGCTGGCTAATGCGAAAACGACGTACATCGGTTTCAATGCTTATTATGCTAGTTGTTTCAATTGGTAAGACTAAATATAATTACATTAACCAACTCAAATAAACTAGTTTACACCAACTTGATAATTCCAGTTTTTGATACAATTACAACGCCATTTTCAAGACGGAACTTTAAAAAAAAACTGGATATCGTGAGGATGGGAAGTTTAATGAAACTGCTTTGCAGGTAGGACAATGCGATGTTTAGTGGACAAACTTGTTAAAGCTCGCATAGGCTACTTTCGGTGGACTTAATAAAACTTTGTAGACTAATCCCTGAAAATCGCCTTTTATTTTTAAGTTGTGACAGTAATATCCAAGCGATCATATAACTGAGAGTTTACTACTCTTAATGTATTGTTAATACGGGTGTATTGATTTTAAATGCTCTGGAAATATTAATAAAGTCTGTTGTACTCGACTATGTTAAGGTGATGCAATGCTCACTTATACTGCCTTTCTGTATAAATATAATGTTTCAGACCCTCCAGGATGTCGCGATGTCGCGATCGCGCCAATTCACGCGAATTCAACGATTACCCGCGAATTCAGCGCGATGTAGCAATTTTAGCACATCACCGCAATTTTCGCGCAAATTTGACAAATCATTGTCCTCTCCCACAACTTTCTCGTGCCCTGCAGACATGGTGCAGACACTAGCAGAGTTCTAATCCGTTGTAAACAATGAGAATGGCTACACCAGGCATGGAAATTAAACACAGTTTTATGTGTAGGCTGAGATATTCATAACATTTAATTCAGTCTTACTTGTGGTCCTTTTGTAATTCCAACAGGTGCACTTCGTTGTGGATAAGTAAATCCTATGTACTTTTCCCCCTACGTGTTTAGCATAACTTAGCATAACTAGCTATGTTTCTAGTTAACGTTCAACAGCTGTTTCCATTCCCACGAGACGAACATTTGAGTGATGTCAAAGTAAAAGTCCTGTGTTCGTTTCCATAACAACAAGTCAAACAATATACATTTTCTGACTTAAATAAGCAAAGGGCAGAACTGCCTATTACGCTACATTTTTGTAGTACTGGTAATCTTTTGTTTGGCATGTTGGTAAGGTTATTTCAGTATCAGTTTGTTTATTTGTTGAAGAGGGACAGTGTACATTAATAAACATTAAAATGTAAATGGACCCAATTGTAGCCAAAAGGCTATTTTCCTAGTGTAAATGGCTAAACATATATATATACACATATACATATAAAAAATAAAATAAAATACCATTATATAAGTTCTACTGACCCACTGATGCACACATTTTTGGTTATTTATTAACCATGTTTTAAGATTTATTTTAAAGCAGTTAAATTAAGTTGATTCTCTAATGTTATGTGGGAGATGGTTCCATTCTGGGCTGACCTAACTGAGAATACACTTTTTTTTAAAGGAATATCACACTCTCCTATTGCTGCCCTTCGAGTAGCACTGGTTGCTGATGTTCTAAACTTGACTAGGCTGCATAGTGGTGGGCGGGCCAGGTTAAACCGGATTTTGAACATTAAACAGCAGTTCTTAAATGTGATCAGATTGTCCCAACTTAAAAGTCTGTATTTTTGGAGGACAGAACAGTGATGGTGTGAATTAGGTTTTTTATCAAGTATTTTGAGAGCCTGTTTGTAAAGAGACATGACTGGTTTAAGAGTAGTGGAGTTTGCAGTAGACCAGGTGGGTAAGCAGCAGATAATGTGAGATAAAATCAATGAGAACATATACATTTTAGCAGCCTCAGTGGACATGTGATTTCTAAGATGCCTAAAGTTGGCCAAGGTGAATTTTAAATGTATTTTAGAGGACCATTTTTCAACGGTTTGGTTCTTTAGAGAATGTTTGTTCATTAATTATTTATTTTTCAACAAATAACTCAATTATTATTACAAAGAGGGAAATAAGCAACTTTTTATCGCAACTTTCACTTGCGCCCGCAATTTTTCATTGCAACAAACACCTAAAAACACCGCAATTTTCACCGCAAGTTTTTGGAAAAGAGCCCGCGAAATCAGTAATTTTCGGCCGCAACTATCACAGAAAAGGCCCGCGAAATCCTGGAGGGACTGATGTTTCGAGAGCCATGGAGTCATAATGATGGTATTAGGAGGTGGATTCACTCAGTTTAACATCGTGTAGGACATCGCTGAAGGCCTAGTCGTGAAATGCACGGACCGCCACTGAATGCAAGCATGGATGAGATTTAATGTTTCATGAAAGACCATGTAAAATCCTATCACCAACCTACGCCAAACCCTCATAAAACAATACCAGTTTATTTGGCACCAGACCTTTACATAGTACCTGGGTCCTGCACATGTTCAAATATTTTGCCTGTTCTCATTAACTTTCAAGCACATGATGGTTATCCCACACGTATGGATGACAACAGAAAATGCATAAAGAAAAGAATACCAGTTTAAAAGTTAAATGGGTTTCACCAACCAATCTGGGGCCCTAATTCAATACATGTACCCAAGGTGTATGAGCCAAGGGCCCTGAAATAGGGCAGTCACTTCCACTTGGGGGGCAAAAGATATGCGATTTTGCAGGGGGTTCCCATCTCGATTTTTCTCTAATCTCTAATTACAGCCCATATTTAAAAAATGAGCTACTTAGAAATGTTGTATATCTATCATTTTGCTTAAGTAGAAAAAAGTGACAGATGTTGAGTTTTTTTCCAGACAACATCTACGACCTCAAAAGGTATTTAAAATATCCGTCTAATATTTGTCTTCCTGTTGTAAAACAAACCTGTTGGGGTATCTGTGCAGTTCCAAGGTCATAGGTGATTTAATCACAAGCAAAAACTGGCCTATAAAGATGGCTCCAGAATGAAAATGTCAAAGGAGTGATTGACACAAGCAATGACAAACCACACTCCCTTCCCTTGGTTTTTTATTTTAATATTGATGTTGCATACCCTGTAATAAATGTGTAGCTGCACCCCTGAATTTCTGGTAAGAGCTCTCGCGTCTCTGACACCTGCATGGTGCACTGTCTGATTCGTGGCAGAGTTCACCGTGACAACCGAGCTGACAGCTGTGCCCACTGTCATCGGTGCGATCCCAGAAACACAAGGTCAAAGGGTCAATTTTGTCCCGGGCACTGTCCAGCTGAGGCAGTAGGGCGATGACAGGAAACTTTGGCTGGGCTGTTTGTGTGGCCATTGTGGCTGCATTAAAAAAAGTAAATTGATACCACATGGCCGTATCAGGCAGGATTTATTGCACCAATTCACAACATGATTGGACTTTGCCAGTTCCATGAAGGACACAAAGGCATGAAGTCAAGTCCAATTTGCAGGAGACATAGACCTGCATGCTTTCGGCAATGACTTCCTTATGAATTGCATGATGTAAAGGAGTCACCAATTAGGGAAACTGAAGGAAAGACAGAAGGAAGGATTCCTGAGCTCTGTCTGTGAGCTCTTAGGAAAGACGTCAGTCAAAGAAGGCGTTGGATAATTATCTCACACATTTTGGGATAATGTCTAGACTTCTTCGTCAGCCTGCAAATGCTGACCTAGAAAATGGCAACAGTGAGCTGGCGACAGCGGACAGGGGCCAGGGTTCAAAAGTAGGTGGATGCTTTTCGGCACAGCTTCTGCCAGGTCTGGGCTATAAATAGGAGGATCAGGAGAAAAGCAGTGCACACAGACACACAGACACACAGACACACACACACACACACACACACACCGATTTAACATACTGTAAAATCCCACTGACCACATTTCACAAAACGCCCGGAGTTGTTGACCTAAAAAAGAACACACTTAATGAAGTTCTTCCATCCGAGTAAACCGAGAGTCCAATTTTTGCCAACCCTCCAGAGAACCAAAGCCAAAGAACTCGGAACTTATTCTCAAGTTATGCTCAATGCGAGTCCTGATTTTAGTCCTCCGACAGCACAGGTCAAGGTAAGCCGTCCCGAGGGCTGCACCAGAGCGTAAGAGACTTCAGAGTGACAGGAGCAGAGGAAGGACGGGTGTGGGGACACTCTTTAGGGACTCTGCACCTGAGCCTTACTTACACAGCCTCCACTCCAGCAACTAGGTGATGCTTTTCACACTCCTCTCAAGATGCCAAGACAGCCAAGATGTCGCAAACTTTACTGAATTTTCTTGAGATAACATTTCCCTGGTTGCATTTGCATACACACACACACTCATATATATAGTATTAAAATCATGACAAAAACACTATAAAATCATTAGTTTAAACCTTGATTTTTTTAACAGGAACTATATTTCTTGGTAAAATATCTTGTGGAGTTGTGACGTAACAAATGTATAATTATTGATACTTACACATACCAGGTTTTAAATATAAAGGTAAAACCTTTGCTGTGTATGAATTGCTGTGTATGACACTTGAAATTGCACTAATATGTTAGCATTTGCCATACATCCATGTTAAACACTCGTATGGGTCCTACTTTTGGTTTCCTTGTGATTGACCAGTGAGTTGGTCATGAATATGCAGTGCCACTTGAAAGTATGTGAACCCCTTGAGCACTTAAGCGTTTTCTGTTGTTTTACCATGATTTTTCATTTTTTTTGGCAGCATCTGGGGTAAATGTACATGGGTCTACAATCAGACGAAAATTGTTGGTTTTGATCGTGACAAAATAATTCTATCTCGGACTCATCTGTTTAAAGAAGGGACTTCCAGAAGGCCTTTGGTTTATCCAAGTGCTCTCGGGCAAAGTTGAAACGGGCAGTTTTGTTCTTTCTTGAGAACAGAGGCTTCCTTCTAGCAACCCGATCATGAATGTCATGTCTATTCAATTTTCATCTGATTGTAGACCCATGTACATTTACCCCAGATGCTGCCAGAGAGGTCTGAAACTCTTTAGAGGTGATGTGTGGGTTGACTTTTACCTGATTTATTCTTCTTCTGGTGCTTCTTGGTGATGGTCTTGATGGGCGTCCACTTCTAGGCAGAGATGCGGTCATGTTGAATGCCCTCCATTTCTAAATTATTTGTCTTGGATGGATGGATGGAGCTGGAATCTTTTGGAGATGGTCTTATAGCTTTCCCAAGACTGATGGGCTGTCAGAACCTTCTTCCTGATGTTCTCGGATATCTCGTTTCCTTTCGGCATTGTTGATCTGTGTCGGTACACCTTGGCACTACAGTAGTTTTGTTGGTTTCCTCCCTCTTTTAATCTGTGTCGCCCAAACCTTTCCCTAAGGATGTCTCAGATGATCGGTTTGCTTAATTGACTAATTAAGCACCCAAATAAGTTTCACGGAATCTGTTACCTGCTTGACTTTACCAATTCAGCTGGGGGTTCACTTACTTTTGAAATGGACTAATTCCATGTTTCATGTAGTCTTTTGGCTACTCAAACAATTCCCTCTAAAAAAAGTACATGCAAATGATAAACATAAACCTGACATTCCTTCTATGGAAAATTGGTGATGAAAAAAATGAAAAATCATGGTAAAACAACAGAAAACTCCTAAGTGGTCAAGGGGTTCACATACTTTAAAGTGGCACTGTATTTTCACCCCTCGGGATATCCATTACAAGGAAGGGGGGAGCCCTTAGAGATTACACAGGGCTTCCCTAAAGCACTGATTGAGAGAACCGTGCTTTTGTCAACCATGACCAGGCATCACTGCGGAGGGGGGCTTTGCACCACCCCTCTCAGGGCCGTTCTCATAAACCCCATTAAGTACTCCGCAGCTTCTGCCTGCTCACAAATAATTCATTAGGAGATGTTCTGTTAAATCTTTTGTGTTCTCCATTGTAAGAACAGCACATTGTTTTTAATGGCTCCTTCTCTGAAAAGTGTAAGCCACTTTAAGAGACCAGAATATAGTGTGTGGAGTGACATTGTAAATGGATAATTTATGGTTGATCAATAACTCCAGAGCTGCGGTGAAACCTCTAAGAAAACCATGCTCTAAGAAGAATGGAGCCTCTGGAAAGATCCAAAGGTACTGAAGCAACACTGGGGAACAGGATATCACCTGATATTTGTATGCAAATCACTGCATCTCAACAGTGTTGTCCAGACGCTGATCAATACGGCTCAGACCAGATCCCTGGGAAGCATGTATTTATAGTTGGCTACATAGACGCCACACATGTAAATTTCCCCCCAAGGAATACTGCTTGTCTGTCAGTTAGGTCTGCTACCTACTGCACACCGGCATAGCTGATCCTATTTGTAACCATTCAGGTCCATATTACAGGCACGCCAACAAATGAAAAACAGAGAGACCAAAGTAATAGAATCCATTAAGTTTCGGTACCTCAATTTCCCTGGAGATTTCCATCTAGTGTGTAAGTGTGGTACACCATTTATCAATATGCAGGAAATGCCAAACACAGGAACCAGCATTTCTGCACACACACTCACACACTCACACACACACACACACACACACACACACACACACACACACACACACACATCAGTCAGCATAAATGCACAGTCACTCATCTACATTTTAAAAAGTGCACACACATGAAAACACACATGAACACTTATTCTCAACAGTGTTTCACACAATAACACCCTCTCTTTACAGTCATAGCAGTCCAGTGAAGTCTATATGACTGAAAACAGACCTTAATGGCCATCCTCTGCACCTGCCTTCAACAGCAAGCTCTACTTCCAAAGATTAAATGCCCTCTTTATGTGCACAGAATGAGCAGTGTTGCACATACACATGATTGTACTCTCTCTCACACACAAACACATAGAGAGATGGGGAGAGAGAGAGAAATGTCTTCAAGAATGTTCTGAATAAAAAACGAGGAACTGATCCTAAGCATGAGCTCTCCTTTCTGCCTGCTTGTCACCGCAAGGCCTCATGCACACACACACACACACACACACACACACACACACACACACACACAAACATACGCACGCACACACACACACACACACACACACACACACACACACACACACACAACATTCACATACCTCTCTGATGACTGTTTGGGGTCAACCACATCAGAGTCAGAAAATCCCTCTGAGATGACACAGGCGCCAAAACAACATAACAGCTAATCCACTCAGAGGTGGGTTCACTCCAAACAGAGCGCCCCAGCTTGATCCCGGCAATGATTGGGGGAAGTGAGCTCGACACAAGGCGAAATATTCAATCAGTTCCACCTATGATTCCGCTAATTACATCGGTTGCATTGTTGACTGTTGTGCCTCGAGTTCATGACATATAATCTTTTCTTTGCCGATGTAGCTGGAAACAGTGAAAAATAAAAAATGCGAATCGCAGTTATTACATCTTTTGATCTCTGATCGGGAGGGGGTTCACGGTGCATAGTTCGAATCACTTCTGTGGGAATCGCTGCCTTAATGAGCATCGTTTTTGTTTGTGAAATGTAAATCATTTCAAACGGTATCCACTCTGCCCCCAGGCTTTAGTCAAGCTTTGGAGAAGGATCGATTAAATCAGATGACCACGGCCGGAGAGGTTAGAGGTGGATATTTAAGTATGTCGTGTCGTGTCTTGCCCTCCTGAATTTGTACTGATTGTGACATCCTATCCTGAGGTCCTAGACGTACAAGGAAACTGTGCTCGGCACGATGGCCATATCCAATTAAGGTAACAAAATGAAGGCTGGTAATGTCGGGTGTATAGCCTATGTATATTAAATCGTTCCGAGTGATCTATTTATATACACATAAACATGTGAAGTAATGAAACGCTTAACATGTACCTCTCACTCGTACCAGCCACCTTACATCATCTGCGTGAATATAGGCTACTTGATTTCAGAATTGAAACCCCAAATCGTGAAGTCTGTCCCTGCACGTATGCTGTAAGGATCTGAGAGTCAGAGCTGTTGAGGAGACTGCATGCATTATCCTCAGGATCTCATCACACCGCCACCATGCGTCGGGTTATCGGCCAGCAAGAAAAGCCACTGCAGCTTGCCAACTTCTTATTGACGTGCTATTGTATGCCCAAAATTGTGCTGCCGAAACTGCGTTAAAAGATGTCATCTCACCAAAACAGTCAAAAAACCAAGAGACTATTAAAATATCGGGAAACATTTCAGCATTTATCTGTGAGGACAACGACCACGTATTATTATCATACAATGATGTACTGCTGTCAGTTGAGGGAAGGTTCATTGTAAATAAAAAATATGCCACTAATGCATCACCAAGACCTTGTTATAAAACCGAAGGGAACACTATCCCTGCATAACCGATGACGTCTCGACGTGAATTTCACCTCACTGATAGCAGCATTAGCTGTAAATGAATACGGCTCGAAAGCAAATTTAAATGCTAGGTAGGTGGTAATGACCACAATACAACATCCAGATATCCTGTTGAGGTGTTGCCTTCATCTCAGGGACTCCATCACCAGAACTACCATATGGAAATGTAATGCCGCAAGAGCATAAGCAATTCCATACATCAGCCCACATAATCAATTGCGCTAAAGTTCTCCTTGATTCATGACAGCTGAGTGGCTAAATTGCATGACCACCCCATACAGAAGGCTACTTTGAGTATAATGTATATGTGGAAGTATATATGTGTGCGTGTCGGTTGAGAATGGCTGGTGGGGAGATAAGAAGTCAGATATATAGGGGTACGATATATATCATATAGGAACATAACCTTAATTTGTGTTTCTGTTTTCAAGGTAGGTATGAAGTAGCCTAATCGATTTCCGTTTGCATGAAGTATCCATGTCAACGTGTGTTTGGAGCGCGCAACAGTTAAATTGACGGATCACAGCCCATCACATATCACATAGGCAAGGACGGTCTCACTTCTCTTCCATCACAGTCCAGACATTGTGTACTGAAATTGGAGCCCCTCGCATCTTGTACTAGAGTTCACATGATTGCCTAAGACAGCGTTCGAATTCTACAGTGGTATAATTTATAGGTGATGGGGCTGGTAACGACATTTATCTATGCCCCTTCATTTGTTTGTGAGCCGTATAACGTCCCCTGCCTCTAATCCTGACCATGAACGGTGTTGTTAGAAATCGAATTAAAAATGTCAAGGCAACATGCCGAGACCATAAGATGAACCATTTCGTGTTTCCTTGCGCGCGAAAAAAGACTTTTAATGGTCAAACGTCCAGTTCATCATTATATTGCAGCATGAGCCACTTCAACATTATATAAACGAGGGGCTATCTCATTTTAAATGTTCCAATTTCCCAAACAGTTCAGCAATTAATGGACATAAGCACCTCACGTATCCGCTTGAGCATACTGCAAGAATTTTTATTGAGCTCTCGCTCAATGCCTGCATTGAACGGCAAACCTGGCAAGTGAATGCGTCTCCCAAGCTCATGCCTATATTCCTGTAGTTTTGCAGGGCAGACGGATATTTCCGTATAAAAACACACATAATGACACACAGGAGGTACAAATTAGCAAATAAATACATTAAGGATTTAGAGAGTGATTACCTACCTTGCACACACGTGACCATCATAAAAAATACGAGATTCCAAAATATAACTCCAGTTTTAATCCTCATTTTCTTAGCTAGTTAAAAGTCCACTGGACCACGTTTAATACATCCTCTCTTGAAAATGTTAAAGATTTCCGTCGACCTGATGTGATAGGCTACCCCTCTTTGCCATTTATGCTCATGTTCACATGGAGATAATTGTTCTTTTTTTCGGTCTCCGTCCTATGGCCAGAAGCGGAGCGTCTTCCGTTGTGGCTGGCGTGCGGTCACAGCTCGAAGTGAACAGCGGTGCTGGGATACCACAGCAACCTTGACTAGGACTCAACCATCTCGCCAACAGGGGCAAAAACTCGCAGCTCTCAAAAACAGTCGCCGGTGCGTCCGGTTAAACTCCGGAGTTTCCCAACGTCTTTTAAAAGGGTAATCTTCAAACAGTTAATAGCCAATTCACACAAAAATGTAATATACGTATAACACGAAGAGGATCAAAACGGGTTGGAGAGTTGAAATAATTAAATAACTGGCTTACCAGCTCTAATAGACAAGACTAAATATATCTTAAGTTTGTCCTTTTCCCTCTATTCTACAACGGAATCCATCTCAAACAAACAAAATCCAAACGTTCACAAAGAAAAAAACACAAAATAATTGTGCTCATCGAATCTGAATGATGCACAACGTTTAAGGTTTTAAGCCAAACTATTATACCTTTATGGCTCAGGTCCTTTGTTACCATTGTAGGCAAGTGGACCAAAAACCATTCTCTTCGAAGCACTGCTTGTGTAGTGGAATGGAATGTTCGAGTTGAGATTCGACCTGTGGTCTAAAGCTCTTCTTAGGGATGGATGATGTGCTGCATGTAATTAGAATACAGAAAAGATCCTTGTCAAAACACAGATAAAATACCATCCCTTAGAGCATCATATTTCAGTTGGATTCGATGCCAATTACTTGCTCAGATATGAAGCAACGACGTGCCACTCCAGACTCTTCGACTTTCCTCAGCGCTTTTTTACGCTTTAAAGCTTTGCAGTTATTTTCAAGGCAGACGTGCAATTGTGGAAGGACGCTCCTGCCATCTACAGGCTATGCATCCCGTCAAATACCCTCCTCGGCAACCAGGCAAGCAGTCAGTCTCTCTCTCTCTCTCTCTCTCTCTCTCTCTCTCTCTCTCTCTCTCTCTCTCTCTCTCTCTCTGTCTGCGCCTGTATCTCTCTTGTCCCCTCCCTCACTCTCTCTCTCTCTCTCACACACACACACACAAACACAGGTGCTTTACGGCTAAACGAACATGCTCTGGCTCTGGCAAATGATGAGGTCAGTTAAACCAAACATACAGGTTGCAGCCTAAAATGCAATCGCTGTAGCTTCACCCCTTTCACGGTTATACCAGTAAATAGAATCAAAAGGAATCCGTTATTATACACCTGAATAATGTCTTGAAGACGTTTATTTTACCATTTTCTTAACATTGATGTAAAAGAAAAGATCGTGCAAAGTATGTTTTCATGTAAGCTTTCAAGACATATGGATTCCCGAGCTCTAACGCGTTTGGTAACTCTCCAGGGTGCTGAAACTACATATCGGAAGCGAGGGCAGACCGAGACAATCAATGTGTGTGTGTGTGTGTTTGCACACGTCTGTGGGAGTTACTGTCTGTGCAGCTACTGCTCGTGCTGTTTTGGTAACCGGTTAGTTTCAGCAAGTGCAGCCATAATAACCAGAACGCGAGCCTGTCTTTTTAAACTTCACGAAAGTCCAGCACCCGGTGCCGAAGAAGCATCAAATATAAAAAAAAAATGCAAAACTGAATTTCTCTGTGAGATGTCATGATCACTCTTTGGAAGCTTTTCGCCATGTGAACACAGCAAGCTCTTTCCCTTCTGAATAACACAGAGGAAGTCTGATTGCGATTGAAGCTAGGTTTACCTCCCACAATTATCAGGTAATTGGAGCGATTTATTTTCTACCAAGAAGTCAAACCAAAGATAGAAAATGAAACTGCGGGGGAAAAAACTGAATGTTGTGTCTTCTGCTTTTCTCAGCCTCTCATCTTTTGCTCTCAGTATAACTCCATCATTGTATGTCCTTTGGCTATGTATGAAATAACAGGAAATGAAACCCTGAATTCTCCCTCTCCTCACTGTGGCAAAAAGGGATGGTGCTCTTTAAGACTTTTGGACTCCACCCCATAATGGTTGGTTCTGGGCTCACCTGCCTCCAATGTTGGAGCCAATTAAGCCAACGTGGCTGTGCCCTATTTAAAGGGTGCCTCATTCTCAAACGAGAGACTGGCTGAGAGAGACAGGCATGAGAGGCCGGGAAAGGTTTTGAACAAAGAAACCACTTCCCTGATGTGAGGTGAATTTGGTTTTGTAGATGTGTGGATATTGTTTTTGTACCTTGTCTTTGTGCCTTGTTTTCATTTCTTGTTTCTGTACCGTGTTAATTGTACCAAGTCAATGTGTTTAGTTCATGTGTTTATTTTCTGGATGGCTAGCGATGTACCTAGCTTCGGGCTTAGTGCCTGGACCTAGTTTGGGGTCTGGCTTTGGGCCTTGAGAAGGTGCCATTATTTGGGCTTAATCGGCCAAGCAGGTGCCCAGGGTGCCACGCACTTGAGTTCCGGGGGGGGGTACGGCCTGAAGGTTTTTGTTTGTTTCATTTGTGGGCACTGAGTTGGGGTTTATAGCCCCTTGTAAATAAATATATATTTTTATAAATAAGCCACAATCTCCTGTGCTGTATTTGTCCTAACATCTTCACCAAGTCCAGTCGCCACATCCCAATAACGTGGGGTGACCGGTCGGTCCCTCACACATGGGAAAGAAGTCACTGCTTGGGAAGACATTCAGTTCAACCAAAGTTTCTGCCTTAAGCCTGGTGTTGTCAGTTCATATTTCCTGTCTTATCTACATGATGGCATGGGGCAGGAATGTCTCTCTCCAAAGTAGCAGAAGGCATCTCTGGGGAAGATGTCACCTTTTGGGGGACTGGAATAAAGAGGTGGCGAGATTCACCCTGCACAGACATTAGTAGTGAATCACATTCTGCCTCTCAATGTCAATTAGGGCTGCAGCCTCCCATACGACTCTGAAGAATGTAAAGGCCAGCCAAATCCGTTTCAGTCAGGAGCACATGACCTTTGAATATGCGACTCTCTTCATCACTCTCTCAGCGAGTGTGTGTATGTGTGTGAGACACAAATGTGTGCGTATGTGAGTGAGAGAGAGAGAGAGAGAGAGAGAGAGAGAGAGAGAATGGAATGGGCGGGAAAGAACACTAGGTGATTCATGACTGTACCTCATCAAACTCCCATTCGTCATGTCAGAGCAGAGTGCAGGGGGATGACCCCGGTGGTCCCTGTGGACTCACAAAATGAAGCCCCGCTCATGGCAGACACTGTCAGGATGGAAGAGCAAAGCAACCAGCAACAGCTTAGGTTTATTGCAGCCCCTCAGAAATCACCAGATGACAACTTCCACTGTCATGTGTCTCCAAGTGGGTGACACCCTGCAGCCACGTCCTAACTGACAAAAGAAGCAGTCTGTCTGAAGCAGAACTGGATTGAAGTTCTGTTTCAAGGTGATTTTGAGGTTCAGGTTTTGAAAACAGCTATTGATAGGGACACCTGAGTTCTTGGTCCTGTTGGAACCATATAATGAGGTGTTCAAGGGCACAAACCGAATGGACCTTTTATGTGGCGCTGAATAAGAAAAGATGTGAATGGCCACATAGAATGGGTTTGATATGAATGATATGAATCGCCCTCAAAGAAGAACATAAAGAAAGATGGTTAGAAAGAGAGAGCATACAAAAGATGGAAATCTGAATGACAGCCATAGTTCACACTCTCTTATGATTTTGATATGACCTCAAGTGAACACTGCATTAACTCATTGCATAACATCCTCTGTGAAGGTGACGGGTTTATCAAGTGATGACAAATTTCCATATTTTTTGTTGCATTTGCACCACAGAAGTTTTTGTTTTATTTTTTGCTGTTGCACTTAAGAGTTGTTTGTGTTCATATGTTGCATCTGCACCTCAGGTCCATAGGTTTTAGTTTTTTGTACACAATATCTGCACTTCATTTAAGTTTTGTTTTCTCTCGCATTTTCTGTTTGTTTTTGTGTTTTGCACTCCACTTCTACAGTAAGACAGCTTTCTTTCATGACACGCTTAAAAGACTTTCTTTCATGACACGCTTAAAAGACTGTCTTTCATGACACGCTTAAAAGACTTTCTTTTATAAGATGCTTAATTGCCACACATCAGTGCATGCAGCGGTGCTGCTGATATCATTAGATCATGTTGGGAAAGAGGACCAAGCATATGGCTTAGCATGAAGCATTATGCAAATACAGAGTCTCCTCAATTCTATTTGATCTGTTTCAACAGGGGGAAAAATGTGTCAGTGTGTGAAATAGGCAAATTAGTAGGGCAGAGTGAGAAAAGAGGATCTGAAAATCAGAACATGAAAGACAGAGGAGCAAAGGGGAAAGGACGGGAGGGGAGGGGGGTCAAAGTGCGAGTGTGAGCTCCGACCCCTGCCCCTTCAAATATCAAGTGTTTTCAGACAATGATGAGTGTGAGTCGGGAGGGTGAACTGAGGGTAACAGGTATTAGCTCCTCACACTGTGGCTGTGGGAGTGCTGATGGTGAGGTCAGGTGGGACTGCTCTATGTGACACCTTGAGTCGACTGACTTTAGGTGTCAAGGTTTCCAAGGCACACACAGCAGCATCTCCTCCGTTTCTGTTGTCAATGTCAATATACCGGTCACATTTACTAGCGATGCTGGAGAGCATCTTAGTGATGTGTTAAGATGAAATACAGCAAATGTGTGGGAAGGTTTAAGCCAGGTAATTGTATGTACACTTTAAAGCAAAACAATACAGAGAGATAGAGAGACAGACAATGTGATAGAGATAGAAACAGAGCAATTCTCTTCTTATGTTAAATATTTACATTGGTGGTCTCCCTGTGTTAATAATTTCGCAAGTCAACATACTGTGTTTAAGATTTGAGGCTGTTTTTTCCTTTGGATAGATAACGCTATTAGGACTAATATAATTTATAAATATCAGCCTCTGAGTGTTTTTTCATCACTATTCGCTCTCTTGCCCACTCATCTGGAGACATGATGCACACAGATTAAAGGCGAAACCTGGTGCGAAAGGCCTTGTACTTTCCAGGAGGGGGGCTGAAGTTATAATACGTTGCTAATCCATAATTAATTTGAATCCGTCAATTACATCAAATTGGTGCTTAATTATCAGTGTTCTGAAAAGCAAATCTGGGAGTTGAGCAGAGGGCGAGGAGTCCCTCTCCAGTGTCTAAATATACTTTGGGCCGCTGGGGCTTGTCAGAGTGAAGGAGTAATTACATATGAAAGAGAAATCAGAAAGCACGTTTCCCCCCCCCCCCCCCCCCCCCCCCCCCGCCAAGGCCAAGACCAATCATCACAAATAACGGGGTGGATGGGAACAATTTGAACTCCAAATAGCGAAATCCGTCCCTTATGTATTTTTTATTTTTTTGGAAGAGTTGCCCTGCACTTGGAGAAGAGATTTCATTTGTATACCTTCCTCCCCCCCAGCAACCACCATCGCCATCCCACTCTCCAATTTTGCATCCAGGTTTGATTTAAAAATCAGCCACAGCATGAGGAATTCCTGCTTTTCTCCTTCAAATTCCATCTGCCTGTGAGATAAGAGGAAAAAAAAAACTTCAGTTCATCAAAGAGCTTGTTTCATGTGTGCTCCACCGGGCATGTTGTTTCCTTTCTTTATAAAGTTGATCATACAGAAACTAGTCACAACTTTTTACGTCCCTGTATGACCTCACACAACACAACCTCTTCCTGCTGGAGAATTCATGAACCTAGAAAAAAAATATATAACCTCTGTTGAGAGAAACATTATACGTATAAGTGTAACAGTATAAGTGTTCATTTAAGATGTGCGCAACAAAGAGGAACAGCACGAATAGCTCTCACAGTTGAGCAGGCCACAGTCTAATTATCACCTCCTCCTGTGCAACCAACTATTGCTCTCAACAGCCACTACAGACACTCCAGAGCACCCACTCTCCAGGTCGCGTACTGTACTATTGAGTACTGAGAACAAAGCATACTAGCTGAAGTGTTTGTTGAATATCCACTTGTATTAAGTATACACATAGTCCAAGCATGGTGACATGTATAATTTTTGCCAACTATAATCACACTTGTGTGTCAATTCACTGGAGCCTGTTAGCAACAAAAGGGAGACTGTACAGCAGGAAATCATATATTGTAAACACTAGAAGATTCAGTAACCAGTACTAGAAGAGGGAGCTCCAGGCTATTTTGAGTTTGTTTTCTCTCCACTATCTATTATTGTCATACATTAGAACACCTTGTTCTATCCAACTTATGTCCAACTTAATGTATAATCGCAAAACAAATGCAGTATTATTATAATGCTATGGTGTTTTGCAATATATTGTCATTTTAATCGTTTTTGCAATATATTGTCATTTTAATTGTTGTCTCTTCACTACTCCAATAGATACACATGTTTACACAATGTGGTCTGCAAACACACACACATGCACACGCACACACGCACGCACACACGCTTACAGTGGAGTTTTTCAGTGTAGCAAGAGTGAAGCCTCTGAAGCATGATGCAAGCCTACAGATGCACCAATCCCTTTCCCACGCAGAAAAAAGGCCAACATGACTGGAGATGAACACTGTGAATCAGACAGAGATGTTTGCTACGGAGGCTTCCCTTCCAGCTGATTGACTGATTCGTCTGAAGTAATGCTCACCCAGACTAGTGCACATGACAACTGGAATTAAAAGACCATTAGGCTGTGCATCATCCATACAGCTGGCTCCCCGTAAGACCCTCTCATTCAATGAGACAGCAGTAAGTAATGTCTTATGTTTGCTGTAACGTGTTTCATTGCTCAGGCGGTAGTGATGATATGAAGGCACTGGGTCATACGGCTTGCCTCTCTTGCGGTTTTTCTCGGTTGCTTTGGAATGTTTCTCAGATCAGAACTGAAATTCTCAAAACTCCACGTCATCTAGTCACTTGTGCACGTCATAGGGTTCTCATTATTTTGAACAAATAGCCAATGCTTTGGGACATTTATCCAAATGATTAAAGTACAATTGTCTGTTTTATCAATGTCAATTGCTTATGTCACGTTGATCAAAATGTATTCTACTGGTTCTCTGTTAAATAGTCTTTCCCTGCCCAAAACAAACATCTAGGCATTAGTTTGTTGCATAAGTCATAACATGCAAAAGTGTTGACCCCATTGTCATAATCCGCCAGGCATATTTTATACATTTCTACATTTCACCCTTTTTGGTAAATGCCTCTTGAATTTATAAATTGCTCTCAGGTGAATCTTGTCTTTCACTTCTAAACGGGAATGTGTGAAGCATTAGATCAACCAATGATCAGCCAGTTCTCTAAAATAGCTCGAGGGGTGCATCTCATTAATCTTCAATTGGCAAGCACATAAAGAGAGAGCCCAAAAGAAAGAACAACAAGAAAACGAACAGGGAAGGAAGCTGAGAAGCAGAGGAGTAAATCTGTGTGGTGGAAGAGTAAGGAGACTAAACAGGGGAAGTGGAAAAGGCCCAGGAGCACATACAGCGCTGCATGTACGGTTCTGAAGTTCTGCCCAAGGGGTGTTTCTTGGGTTTACATATTTCATTTTGTTTTTTCTCCTTTGTGCAATGCAGACCTGCAAAACAGTCTTGTCTTTCTTTTCTGTATTGCAATGACATGGTCTGTCAACAAACTACAGTACAAACATTCAAAGCACAAATTGTCCAATATCTTGCAATCAATCTCCCACATACAGTTATGCGTAACTTTGTACTGCTGAAATTGTCATATGCCACACTGAAAAAGTGAAGTCATGTGCATTTTCAATCACTGTCATCAAACCCATAGCCAGAGTTAGCGTTGAGAGAGTATAGCGTTATATTGACGACATGGCTAAGCATTTTTACCTATTTTTATCTTGTCTGTAAACAATGAGGTTTATCATTCTGATGACACTGATGTGTTCATTGACATGGATATTTACTTTTGAGACATAAACTAAGGATTCTGAGCAAGTTAGAGACTTTCGAAGGGAATCTTATGTGTTTCAACAAATACTGTTATACTGTTTGACAAATATTAACAATTATTCAAGAAATGTACCAAAGCGACTGAGAAAAATTGTAATGGAGACGCAACATGCAGCATTGTAGCACTGCAATGCAACAGATTGGCATCACACATGCGTAGTGCCGGTGTCACCATTTTCTTGACAGCATTTGAACATGTGCAGTTTCATTTTGTTCTTCAGGGGAGGTGTGAAAAATAAAAACTCTGTGTGAACAGTTTAGAAGAAAACGAGAGTTAGAGGAAGATGAGAAAAAAAGGTGGTCACGATTTAGAAATTGATTTTAAATTTGGACATCTGTGAAAATGTGGCTGGGACATGAAACCTCAGCAGAAACCTACCCAGTTGAAGGGCCTTGGTGATTGGAAGTGACAATTGGGCCTCTCTTTCTGAGCACCCGTCACTTTGAATGGGCTGCTGGTATCTATCAATTGGGGTGGGGGTGGGGGGTGTGATTGGTTGGCTCTGTGCGGCTGAACGCACAAAGCTGCTGGCCTGAGCTCTGGTGGTTCCCTCATCTGTAGGCCTTTGCAGACCTGAGAGGAAATTTAGCACAATGGGCTGGTGATCATTTTTATTTATCATATGTTCACACTCCTGTACTCCACGCTCTTATCTTGCCAGTTAAAGCCGCGCTCAGGCTACAGTCTGTTTACAGGGAGCAGTTATTAAGCTGTTGTTAAAATGGCCATTCTTTCCCGGATTTTTCAGTATGACTGTATATGTTCCGTGCAACACACTCTGAAGAAGCCTCCTGACACTGAGAAAATGAATTACTTCGTTTGGCCCTGTTACTGAGGGTGAATCAATGATGGTTGTAAAACGAAAACAGCAGACTTCTTCTGCCGTGTTTTTCATTTAACCCGCCACATGTGTTACAGTCATGTGCAGAAGACGGTTCAATGATCCAGTGCTGCCTGACGAGCCTGACAGGATGATGCCAGTAATTGAAATGCTTCCACTCTGTTGGTGGGCTGTGACAGCGTGATCCAGACTGCACTGGCCTGGTTGTGTAAAAGAACAAGGGATCTAATTCTGTCCTACGTAGGAACCCTAACTAGAGCAGCTGGTAAACTCAGGAAACTAAATATCTGAACTTTGCCAAGATTATGCTATGGCCCTGAATGCGGAGGTATTCTCACCACAATTAAAGGACCATGAAACACAAATGAGTCTTGCAACTCACCATGTATCAGTCCCTCCAATATATTGTGAGGATTTGTTGTGATTGTTGAAGCCAAAAGGGGAATTTTAAGCTGAAATTCTCCAAAAAATAGTTTTCCTGTGAAAATCCCTGAAAATTGTAATCACACCAGGATCTTTCACACGTTTGTTGTGATTGTTGTGGCCAAAAGTAACTGAATCTGCAAATAATGTAGAAACTCCATGACTTTTAGTTTGTTGTTTGTTTGCGGAAATTGCAATCATGAAGTCCTGGAGGGACTGATGTATCTAAGTGTGACTTCGAATGATAACCTTGTCACCAGGAATTAAATCAAACAGACATCTGTGAGTTAATAGTTTCTTTTACCATTATCCCCCAATGACTAGTGTTTCAGTTTTGGATTATTGATGCCTGGTTGATGTTTGAAATTGTTTGTTCCAGCCATGGCACTGTGAATCTTTCACATTATTTCTTCCCATTGCCCCAGTGTCTTGAGAGAGCGAATACTGCTTAAATATATCCTTGTCTTCAGGGCACTTCAGTACAGTGTCAAGGCTGCCCCTTCTATGCTGACTATAACTTCTGAGTAGAATAGAAAAGGAACGTGTGCACGCGCACACACACACGCAAACGTACACACACACATAGTGACGGTGACGGTGAGAACACTGGTGTGGGATTTTTTTTTCTTTCTGTGTTTTAGTGTGTGTGTTAGAGAGAGAGTACAGGAACGTGAACGAAGTGAGACATCGCTCTCAAACGTGACTGACTGCTGTTTGTGCGGATTCGGAGCCGTGACACTCTGTAAAGCGGCCAAGCCTGGCAATCTGTTAAACAACTTGGCTTTGTCCTCGGCCCTCGTTGGAAGGGGGTGTCACGGCCAAGCCTCCCCGCCCGAGCCAAGAAGGGGTGTTTGAATATTCATTAAAGTGGCCATTATGAAACTGGCCTGGCCTCTAACAAACCAATCATATATAATGAATTTGATGTGCAAAGCCTCAATCATTAAGAGGCCTCACACTGCGGGGGAGTCGCCTATTAGCTGGAGAGATTATTCATGGGAGGAGAAGAGAGAGAGGAAAGGAGGAAAGGAGGTAAAAGGAGGGATTAACGGGAAGAGTCCGAGTGACAGAGATAGGAAGGGCTGAGAAATGATGAGTGGGAGAGGGAGGGAGGGAGGAAAGGAAGGAGAGAGAGAAAGATAGGGGTGACAATTTAAAACAAACTATCCTTGTAGTTGACACAGATTGGTCATCAATCAGATTTCTTGGCCTATGGCATTGATTCTAATGGATCACTTTTTATGTTCTGTCCTGATCTCCTTTCATATTCAGGCTTGTGAGCATTACGGTCAATGTCATTTTCAGAGGCAAACACTTTTAATTGTTTGTCTCTGATAAATTTGCCCGGGAGACACCTATTAAGTCAAGTAGGTAATGACATTTATCTAAAGAGTGACCATGTTTCATAAGAATGGTATATAATTTGTAATCAATATTGTAGCCTGCAAGGGGGTTGCGCACTTCTGTGTGTTTGTCTCTGGAGAAGGGGGATTCCCATGACGTCGTTGCTGCCGGCCACAGGGGCTGCAGCGTTGACACAGGCAGCCCGGGGGTCTTCTGCATCGTTGCTGTGTACTTGGGGGCCCTCCGTTCCACCATCACCGGCTCAGGGTCCCCGTATCATTGGCACAGAGTCATCCATACCGGCACTGTCGGTGGAAGGGCCTCCATCCTGCCATGGCTTTCCCAGTCCACTTTAGAGAGTGTTATTTCTGACAAGACTGTGTCCTCTTGCCCTTCACTGCTCTGTGAGCTTCCTTTGATTACCAGGTTTAGTGGTGCTGGAGGCAATTGGTCCATTTCGTCTGTGTTTCATTGATGTTTGGTGCCTTAGTTTAGGCCTGATTTATGTTAGCCTATCTTTCCACCATCAGTGTAAGTGTTGTGTCAGAGAACCCCTCCTGTCTCCTAAATTGGTGTGTGTTCTTTGGCCAATATATGGCTCTCATGGGACCATGTGGTGTATGGGGCATTATTCTAGGCCAGCTTGCTACATTATATTCTCTTTCTTTTTTAATCAGTACATTTTAAGTGGATAGAACTTTATGAGGCTCATATCTTGCGATGGCAAAATCACTAGGTTATGTATGGTAAATAATTCTCAATGCCAGACAAGCCCATTGATTTTGTGCGGGGGGGAAATTCCAGTGCTCTTGCATGTGCCGCATGCATGTTCCGGTTTGCCGGCAGCGCTTGGACATATTCTGGGCGCACACCGCAACACTGAAAAAAAAATCAATCTAGAGTTGAGGGCCTGACTGATCAAAATTCATATCACTCTTTTCAGCAGGGGCTATATGGACGAGCGAAACAAGGACACTTAAAAATAGAGAGCAAAAGTGGAATAGATCATATCATACAATCCACCCACTCTGCTCTCAGCATATGTAGATGTGTGTGTGAGTGTGTGTGTGTGCGTGTCTGAGTGTGTGAGTGTGAGTCTGTGTGTGAGTGTGAGTGGTTGCACTGTAAAGGGAAGACAGTAAGAGCATGCACAGCTTGTCCTGTTCATACACATGATATGATGTCACTTGACTGAGCTAAGTGTGGGCAGGTGTCACGAGAACAAGGGCCGGGCCATGCCAGTGGTGTGTTCTTATAAATGGCTACCCCCGCGTCTCCCATGAGGCTCATTGGATGTGGCAAGAGCACTGGGAATGAATGACAAACATGTCAGCGCTGACGACTGTCACATTCAGGAACCAGCGCTTCAGGTCACTGGGGCATACGATGTGTTTGCGGAAGTTATGGTGTAAGTGCACATACAGTGAATGCTTTTTGATGGAGGGTAAGAAAATGCATATGGCGGAAAACATGGATTCCTACAGTTAAGAACGTTCTAGTTCTATAGGTCTGTGGGCATTGGATGGATTTTTCAGTCCCGCTACCACAAGATCCTGTCACATTCCCGCCTGCATCTTTCATGTATTGTCCCAATCCCGCCTGCAACATCTCACAGGTGGAGGTTTACACAAGATGGGTTTTTCAGTCCCGCTCCTACCCGTCCCCATGAAAATGTACGATGCGTAAAAACCATCAATCTTGCGCCTGTTTATGTAAAACATGGGTTATCTATTGCTGCTCTCCAACAAACACCAGAAACACATATTTGTATTATGCACGAGTCAGCACTGCATGCTTTTGCGCTGGGATCTGCAGGTCTGCGCAGATCTCTACAGCAGACAGAAGATGTGGGTGCTGAACACCAGCCTGGTCAAAATCATGTTTGTGAGCACATATCAAATGAAGATAGATGCATCAGAATAAGAAAACATATTGCATGTGTAGCTCACAATCTCCATGCTAGTACATGCCTGGGAACAAAGAAAGCGAAAAGGCTTAAAATAGGCATGGGTCTCTAAGGGTTTGGCGTTTCAGAGGACGAAGTGAAGTGTTACCGAAAGATTTACAAAACATTCTCACATATGTGAAAGGAGGCATATTTGGAAAAATTCTGGGTGATTTAAAGAGGTACTGCACACTTAAATGTGTCTTTAAAACTGTAAACTAAATTATATTACTATACTGTGATGAAACACAGCAATGCTGGTGTTAATATAAAAATTTGTACTGAAATCTGCATTTTATGGGTTAAAAATGGCTCAACGCACATCTACTGCTTAAAATCATCCTGATCATCCAAGGGGGTTATGATCTCACGGTCATCATAGGCATGCAGTTTTATCACAATCAAACTTCATTCAGAGTACCACCAACTTTGATTCATCTGACCAAAGGGGTCCTGACAGAAATACAAATAAGACATTCTTTACCTTTGTGATCAAATGACTAAGGAGACCGAGTGGCGTAGGCAACAACACACGTGGGAATATCCCTTACCTACCCCACTCCCACAAGTGCTATATTGCTTTTATAAAACAATTCTATAGTCAACCAATTAACATTTCAACACAAAGTTATAGTAAAGTTAGTACACAAAGTTAGTAATTGTTTCTCCGCAACAAAAAATAGTTCCATTGTCAACGTCTTGGTTTTGAATTATAAGAACTTTGAATTAACGGTTATCATCAATGCGCTATAGAATGTTTCATCGCGGAGTGATTTATTATTAGCTGTGAAAAGTCCCTGTTGGGTTGTTCTGGGATAATCCAACGCATGGAACGTCTCTCGTCCAATCAGAAACAGCTAAATAACGCGATAGATCCCAGATAGGGCGTCGTTTTTTTTCCCTTTTCTTCCCTTTATACAGAGTAAAGAAGGAAAACGTTACCACTAAAGAGTAGACAATGCGTATTCACCATTTAATCTCTCATTTTACCTCCATCCTAACACAAAGGCCAGGACCAACTGAGTATTTCTGGGGACATTCTCTCATCGCTAGTCTCATGATGTACTCGGCTGGACCCAGAGGAATTGTGGGATGGATCGTTCCAGGTGGAGGACTGGCTCGGAGATGCCCAGTAGCAGGTGCACATTTACCCAGATGAGTGACTGGATAATAGGGAACACCTGTAATGCATTTTTGTCCAGCCGGCACTGAGGGAGTTGGGAGGAAGCAGACTGGCAGAACGGTACCCTCAGTGGACATCATCTGATGATGAGCTCATTTATGCAAATCACTCCAGAGTTTCTACCCAGTAGCGTGAAGCCCGAGCGGGGGAAAAAAGTAATGTCTATAATAAATGAAATAAAAGATCAATCAGAGGCAGTTGAAATGCTTCCATGGAAGCAGATCAGTGGGACAACCACCGGACTGCAAGCAGTACTTGAGGTGAGGAACAATGCTGATGCTAAGTTGGAATGAAATCATGACGCAGACTATAAATAGTGATGCCATACCCCGAAGTCTAAATGTGAATGTGTGTGTATCCATCCATGCCTTGTGTGTTATATGCTATCCATTTATCTGGAGGCCTCTAGATGAAAGATTACAGAGTGTACTATTTATCAAATTCAGCAAATCCCCCATATATTTCTGCCTCCGAGCCTAGTGGATGAAGATGGTTTAGAGGGGATCTGGGAAGAACATGGTACTAGTTATACTGTGTGCTATATATTATTTACAAATGCTCTATCTAAGAAACTTCAAGCATTTTTGGAAGGGTGTGCTCATCACAATACCACATGCCTTTATTTACAGTGCTTGACAAATGTCAATTTGAGAGAGTGCGTTAAAGAAAATGGATTTGAAAAGAAAAGGGTGTATTTACATTAATGACCGCAGGGATACAAAAAAACTGCTTCACATAATTTGTTTTCCGTCACAGTATTCATCTGTTTTCCATAGCTGTCTGTGCTGCTATTCATATATTTACATTCTATTTAGAAGGGAATAATAGATGTACAAGAATTATTCTTCAGCCCTTGTCCAGTTATGCCTTTTCAACTTGTACGTATGGCAGGCTAGCAACATTATCTATAGGGTACAGTAGAGATATTAGTCATGCTTGTTACAAATAAAACCCCTTGGATCAATTCAGACTTTCAAGCATATCCTTTATGCATGAGAAGCAGCTTGGTTGTATGCTAGGAGGAGCAAAAGGATCAAGCTCAGGCATCGTTTCCAAGGCTGAAGGTGGAGAAGTCAGCCTTATCATGTTCATATCAGGTCTTGAAAAAGGACATCATCTCACCTTTAAATAGTTCAGTTCGGTTGAATCTGTTCCCTAGGCAAATCTGATCACATCGCTCCAAAACTCCAGTCAGGGGATTAAAGGGTCAGGGTTTAAGAAGACCACACATAGATTTTTCTGTAGGTGTTAAGTGTCACATTTGACAAGTGACAACAAGGCGACAGCAGATAAAAAAGAAGCAGATAAAGAAAATCCTCAGTGTGAAGAATTGTCTCACTGCTTACTACTGTCACAACCACGCCCCCTCACATCAGCACTCCCAGAGGCAAAAATTAAAAATTTAAGAAATGTAAAATACAAAACAAACAACCAAGCAAGCACTCTTACATAACAGACATGAACACCACACACCCAAACATCTGCAAACCCAAGCAAAGCTGTTATGCACTCTAAATAACTAGTCTAATCAAATTCTCAATTCCTGAGGTTGCGCAGCTGCCAAATGTCTCGCATCGAACAGGTGAAATCTGATTTCTCCTGACAGGCCTGAGTAAGCTGATTGATTCCCCCGGCCCATCTGTGGGACGTGCCAGGCTCTGCTCGACTCACGCTCACACTCACACACACGAAAGGGCCGATGCGTGGCCCCTGTGTCCATGCACGAGCTCGGCAGGTGACTGATTGCAAAACAGGATGACAGATTGACCAACGGGAGTCTCTGCAATCGAAGGCGAGTGCTTTGAGGATGGTCAATCACAGTGTGTAGTCTCCCGGGGTGAGGAGGGGCCCCCATCGTTTCTCTGCTGGACCACTGGACTGTGGTTCAACATAAAGGCCCCCCGCAACATACCCAAGGAATGGACAGAATGTCCTCAGCACAAGTACTGATGGTTGACTGTGTGTGTCATTAACTTAAAGGCACCCAGTGCAACTTTATGTAAACATTCATTGAAAAATAAACATTCAATTTCTAGTCTTTTTTACACGTAGTAAGTTTCAATAACTCCATACCATTACATATCGACATTCAAGGAGCAAAGATGAGACGTCGTTGTGTGGTGAGAACTGATAGAAAATCGTAAACAACAACAATCGCCGGTGGGGAGAGGCCATTTTTCCATTGACTGGAATCCTGCGTTATTTATTGTAGGTAACAAAAAATAAAGAAAATGGCGGCGATTGTTGTTGTTATCAATTTTCTATCAGTTCTCACCACACAACGACGTCTTATCTTTGCTCCTTGAATGTCGATATGTAATCGTATGGAGTTATTGAAACTTACTACGTGTGAAAAAGACTAGAAATTGAATGTTTATTTTTAAGCCTTTAAAGTTGCACTGGGTGCCTTTAATATAAGTACATTTTTACTCTACGGTAAACAAAAGAACATTTTAGTACTTAATTTCTATGAAGGTTCTGTTACTTGTTACTCTAAAGCATAGCTTTGAAGTCAGCAGAATAATTTTCTGTTCTAAAATGTAAAAGGCCATACGCTGTTTTCATCACAGGAGAAAAAACAATCACTCCAAGGCTGTCAGTCAAGCTCAAATGCTTGTTGAACTTGATGGTGATGGCCACGACAGATATTTGGACCTGGTCCTGTGAGAATCCACCGGGGCTAAATGATCAAAGGCCATAGTATTGATAAGCTCTGACATTAAGGGTCCTTTAATTGGTACTTTTTCATGTATCATGCTGCAGCCTCTCCCCTGCTCTGTGTCAGGGCTGAGCCCATCCACACAAACACACACATACACACAACAGCAATGTGTTGACATTAAAGAAGCATTCCGGATCAATTGCTATTCGCTAACGATATGCTAGCGGGTAAAACTAACTAAATCTCTTGAAATGTGCTGACTTTGACATGACATGACAAACTAGTTACTCAACAACTGTCCCAACACAGTCAAACATCAAGCAAGTGCAACACAAGACAAAGCAATACGGCAAATAAGCTACTTACTAGTTCTGCAGACAGAAGAAAGCCGGGCGGCGTTAGGCAATCTTACATTTAGCAGTTATAAGCCTATGGACCCTGGTATAGCAATGGCACGGAGGCGATTCTCCATATTAAAACTCATTGTAGCGCCCACATTTTTTTCAAGCTGTTATTTTAAGGTAAAACTGCGTATCCTAACCCTAATCCTGAAGTATATCACCATCATTAAAATGTATATTCTTAGAAACCAGAGGGCAAGTCCCCACCATACTAAATAGAGTGGATAAACACATAAGGTGTCTAATGAATGTCTTGTGAAAGTTTGCAAGAACTGCTAACATCACTGACAGCAACTTTAAATAACTGAACAGAAATAACCTCTTATATTTTAGCATTGGGGTTATGAACAAACATACCTTAACTTACTTTAGGCACATTCAAACCTCACATTATTATACTAAAATCTTCACCCACTTGTCAGTCTTAATCTTATTTTTGTAAAGGTGTCTTATATTTAGAAACTGTTTCTCAATGTTTTTCCTGGTAAGCCATGACAGCAATCAAGTTACTCATGGAATATAGCGTGAAGTTTGGGGAACGGCATGCGGTAATCCACTCCTGCAGTGCCAGTTAAGTACCTGCATGGCATCCCACTGCCCCGCTTAACCCTTAGAAGTCTCCTATTAGCCGTTGGGGAATATTTCGGTTTTTGTAAGGGTATGTTTACATTTGATTTAAATAAAACATGTTTTTACTACATCCCTTTATTGTCATGTTATTATTGCTGAGGTCTTCTAGAATAATCATACATGCCACTTTTGCCTCAATGTTTTAAGGGGAAATATAT
The DNA here is from genome assembly GCF_963457725.1 of Sprattus sprattus. Lineage (NCBI taxonomy): Eukaryota > Metazoa > Chordata > Actinopteri > Clupeiformes > Clupeidae > Sprattus > Sprattus sprattus. The sequence goes on along the minus strand of NC_137923.1, from coordinate 46,687,170 downwards.
AAAAAAAATCAAGGCATGGCAGACTACAGTTAGGTATTTTTTCCCCTGCGTGCTGGTTTAGAGAGGAGTCAGACTGGACAAAGCTTTTTGTAGCAAGATAAGTTTACTTGGTAAATGATGATACAATACAGCCATCAATGCAATGCAGTCAAGAGTATTACATCAGCACTACACAAACGGCTGGAGAAGCCGGATTCTGATTAGATACAGACAATCATACAGACAAAACATTTAAAGCCACAGCCCAGTGATGTCACTCTGGGCCCACAAATCCATGACATCTTGTAAAATCCCCGCTAACAGAACTTCTGCATTTCTTGATCTGCTGACACATCTCAACTGTCTAACTGCCTTCAACATGTTTTACTTGACCCATAGCACAGTGTTCTGCAGACTGCTTGGTCATTGTGAGTTGTTACTTCAAATGTTATCTTACACTACCTAAAACAGTCCAAGACTCCGAAATGTTAACAGACGCATTGCCTGGGATATGAGGAGGCTAGAAAGGCAACAATGTCAGAACCCATATGAGGGTTTAATCATATATCTATGTATGGGGGTGACCACCCGGACACCTTGTCTGTCCTGAGTGTATATTCTCTCTCTCTCTCTCTCTCTGTACTCAGGCATTGCAGGGTGGCAAAGTCCCTGAAGGTTTTTTATTTGTTTTCAATAAGCCCTCCATGAAAAATCACTATGTTCTAATTTACAGCAGTTGGAGAGAATGGGACATGCACTGTGTTCATGGCAGTGCAATAACACAGCTTTATCACTCTCAGGGGGTGTCGCACAAAGCCCTAAGACTGTCTTTAAACTATTGACTATGGCATAAAATTTCAATTAGATCCGACCGTAACTGGGCCCAAGAACTGCATTTGGGTTCTAATTCTGTGAGACCACATGAGCCACTGAAGCCTTCCCCGTCGACATCCCTTACCACAAAAATGCCTAACATTGATGTGGCAAAATGTGGCAATATATGAAGTGTTTCCAGCCAGCTCTCATTTTGGTTGTTCTTTAGGCTAAAGAAAAGTTACCCTGCATCACTACTAGTTCAACTAAGCTACAGTTCACATGATTGTTGTAAGTTAAAGAGGTAGCTAGAATAATGTGTAGCGCTCCCAAAGTGTTAAGGGAGAGTAGCTATTGGGTCCTTCTATTAAACAATTAAATAAATCTTGGGTCCCTAACTATACATTTGATCAAAGTAGGGATAACTGCTATTTATATAAAAAAGGAATTCCAAAATTTTACAAGTAGCAGTTACAGTATGAGCATCAACCAAACCAATTTCTTTCTCAGAGGAAGTTATTTTCAAAAAACAAATAAATGCATAGAACTCTGGATTGACACATTACAGCTGACATTCAAAGTGTTTTTTTGTTTAAACTCTTTTGTTTACCCTTTCACAAAGAAAAACGTAACCAATGTGAACGTGAACACAGTTTCCCATACAATTCACAGGAATCAAACAAAACATATCCACAAGGCATTGAAAACAATTAACAGATAACTCTTCAACCATGTACTCTTCTATCATATATACATAGGAGTTTCATGCTAGATTTCATACGACATGTCTTCTTGTTTATAAGGCATTTCTCTAAAATGAGGTCATTGACATGACAGTAGATGTGTTGTTTTAAACAGTCTTTATAACACAAATCCTTAAGATATGTGAAAATTCTTCATCTGAGGCGTCAGCAACAAATACAAATATAGCTGCAGGCAGAGATGAGGGGGCCAAGCAGAAGGGCATGGTTGCAATGGAAACATGATGCCACTATGTCAAGGGCATGGCTGTAAAAAAATTCAATTTTTTTATTACTTTTTAGATGCTTGGTCTGAAGAGCACTTGCAGCTTATTCAGTGATAATCGGACAAAGTGGTAACACTTTATAATAACCCTCCATAATAAACCCTTTATGAAGCATTTGTTCATAGTTTGTTCATCATTAACAAACCGTTATCCCAACATTTACAAATGTTAGTAATGTATTTGTAAATGAGTAGTTATGTATTTATGAACCTGTTTTCTAATGATCTATAAGAGTTTTTTTATAAGGACATTAGTAAGCGATTTGTAAATAAGTATTAATGTATTTATGAACATGTTTCATGATTTTCTAATGATCTAAAAAAAAAAATGTATAAGGACATTAGTAAGCTATTTGTAAACGAGTAGTCATGTTTGTATGAACATTTTTCAAACCATTTTCTAATTATTTATAAGATAATTAATAAGGTATATGATAATGGTCTGCTCGCATTTTGTAAATAATTTACAAATGATTAATCAAGCAGCATTCAATAATCTGTTAAATACAACAAGAACAACAAAAATTCAACAATGCAACTGCAACTAAGGTGATAAGCCAGTCACTTGGCTTTACTTAATGGCCGGAGTTAGCCAGACTCTTTGAACTCTTTCATTTTTGTAACAATGCTGTCATCACCCTCAATGGCATCTTTACAGCTTTGTGTAAAACAACTGAGTTTCTCCTTCTTGGGCACCTCTCTCTGAGCTCGGCAAATGTTTCTAGGGCAGCAATGCAAAGTTCTGCCATTGGAGCATTTACGACAATGGTGTTGCGGTCAACACCCACAGCTCTGAAAGCAGCGCCCATGGTCCTTCCTTTCCGGCAGATTTTCAAGACCTCTTTGTATCGGGCTACCACCTCTTCAGGATCTTTAGCTTCAAATTAGAGAAGGTAAAATTAGTACAGCGCACATCATACATATTCTACTAATTCAATTATCAAACTTCATAATCTTGAAAGCGGGTGTAGACTTTCCCCCGTGTCCCATTTTCTTGCTGCTAAAAACAGACATGGTTGATCAGTGAAAAATATAGGCATGTGTGTGGCACACTGGTAAGTGTGATGGTCTTTGGAACATAGTTTTCTCAGTTCAAAATCAACCCTTTACTGTTTTTTTGTTTAATTATTTACCGTATTAAAAATATATACAATGGGGTCCAAATGTCTGAGTCCACTGATCTGATGTTTTAACAAAGGTATTTTCCCCGGCATAAATCTGAGTCCTAAGTCAAAATATAAGTAGAAAACCTATTTCAGTGAAATATCTGTTTAACCAATATCATGGCCCCAGGATATGTTAAAATGTACAATTCAAGTGTATTGTCAAACATGGCAAAATTACTTACTCCTCGTGTTTGGAAACTCTGTGCTACTTGATTGAGTGTCCCCGTCTGCTCAATACTGTAGGAACTATTCATGGGTATCAAATAAAAGTAATTCATGTTAAGTGTTTATTTTTTTCATGTGATGGAAATATTAGCTAAATAAACTGGAAATTTCCAACCGAAATAATCCAATATGGCGGTTAGGTTCACATGATAAGTTGCCATGTCTCAGCCTTATGACCTCTCACGGCATCACCAGACATAAGAATAAATAGTTTTTAAGGCAAATACATCGACAGTTATGAGCCAAAATGCATACATGCTTATTGCAGTGCCTTGACGCAGAATTGTTTATGCTTCCTCAAAATGGGGTCCCAAAGCCATGACCAAGTTTGGTTTTGAAACATTAAAGCGTTGCTGAGATATGACCTTGCTTCCTGTTTGGCGCCAATTTTGATTGCCTATGACTTTCAAAAATTTTAAATCCACAAAGATGCATTTGTGAATGCTTGGTCCAAAGATCATCTGTTGGAAGATTGGAAAAAAATTAACATTTATTTTGTAACTTTTTCATAAAATCCAATGTTGTGGATATTGACATCAAAGGGGGCATTGAACTTGGTTTGATCCAAGGAACCCCAATGGTAGCATTCACATGGCATTATTTCAGAGGTTCTTTGCATAAATGAACCTCCAACTGTGACCCATTGGTGGAGCTAAAGTGCTTGAGGCACAGATATGAAACTTGATAAAAGGAAATAAGGGGCCTCACCCCAATAAGTGCACCAAATTTTAACCATGCTGTTCTAGGGTCTGCCAGTCACACTAGCCAGAAGAAGAAGAAAAAGTTGACATAATAAGAAAATGTAGAAACACAATGGGTGCCTGTGAAGCTTTTCTGATTGGCCCCCAGTACAGAGGGCTATATGCGCATACCAAATTAAACTGCTATTCAAGAAAGCATCTGATGCAAGTTGATGAATAGCATTCATGCCAGTAGATCCGATCAATGCCAATCTGTATGAGATTTACTGTGCACCAACTAGGCCAAGTAGCGTTTAATTTAACCAGTTTCATGTGCAATGCTCGTTACTCTTGCTGATGAAAACACATTCAAGCCCCATTTACATGGAGTCTAGTCACTGAATCTAGTCACTAGTCACACACATTTTTCACACAAATCGAATCTTTTAATTTCGTAAGGATGGAGCCTGGTAACGAGAGATTTGCGTAAGGACGAACCCAGCCATTTGGGATGAACCGGCTGTTGTACATCCCCCACGCCTGTTGGTGGAGCTCTAACGGTAGTACAGGCTGTGGTACAAACTGAAAAAACAAAGAAAAGACAGGAGGACACGGGTAAACAGCCAGTAGACAAGCTACAATTAGCAACGTTTAGCCTAGCCGCATAGCCTACATTTAATCTGCACAGTAACACATTATGGTGGTTAATAAAATCAGTGGTCAGAGCATATGCGAAAATGAATTCTATTTTCTTTTGATAATAAAGAGTTTGGAATCGTGAAACATGACATGTCTGTGAGTTGTTTAAATGCCTGTGCTTTATTGAGAGACTGAGCTTGAGCATGGGAGACCACAATGCAAGTGGTGTGGATCCTGGATGGTTTACAATTACTTCCAATTTCATGGTTTTATTACTAACAACAAATGTAAGCTATTGTTGAGGGCTTTGTCCTTCACGTACTGTACCTCTGAAGTAACGTTAACGCTAGCTAGTAGACTACACAAACAGCTATCGTTGTCTGACAGGACTAGGGTGATGTGAGAACTCAAACGCACGACTCAGACAACAGGAGTAGGATGGAGAATAAAGGTTTACTTTCCAGGGTTCGGTACACGGTAAGACAGTCCAAAAGCAGGCAAACAATCCAAAAGGGCAAAGGCAAAAGAGAAGTCAAATACAGTCCAGGGTTGGCAACACGAGAAACTTAATTTAAACAATGTGAACACGGAGGAACACGGAGGAACACAGAGAAACCTCGGAGGAGACACAGAGAAACAAACACGTAACAAATCTGACGATAAAGCAACGAGAGACAAGAACACACGGACTATATATACACACACAACAGACAACAAGGGACAGGTGATAACAATCAAGGCAGCAGACAATGACACAGGTGGACTAAACGAGGGGAATTAACAGGGCACAGGAGAAACCAATAAGACAAACAAACCAGGTGATGATTGTGAACAGGTGAGGGGTGGAGACACGGACAACAACAAGGGCACATGGCATACACAAACAAACACAGGAAAGCACATGGTGGAAAGCACATGGTGGGAACAAGGAATCACAATGACTAGACAAGGAAACAAGACAGAGACAGAGCACAGACCTAGACTTAGCATTCATCTTAGCATTCATCTTTATTGTGTCAGGTGTTCTGGCTGGTCTAAAAAATTACGTGGCTAAGTAAGACCAGGAAAAGCTATCCACATGTAGGTAGAGCAGCACACTATCCCAATAGAAACAACTAAGCACAGTAGAAGTTACGAAAAAGGAGCCACGGAGCCAATTATTGTTACTGTAATGGGGTGAATAGGGGTTCAGCCTGAGGTCACGATGCGATCACGTGGGACAATGACATCATCAGTTTGCGTGAATCCGTGCACACGAACACCAGCCCTGTACCGATTCAAATCTACGCACTTTCTACCCCCGATTCGAATCGTTTAAGATACCAAATGCGGATAGAGAGTGTTCGTCTAAATGATAGGGCTATCTGTATTAGTTTCATTACGGACGCAGACAAACTCGGCTCTGTGTAAATGGCACTTCAGAGACTTGTTTTTATTGGGTGTGGGGGTTGTAAGACTCCCCGCCTTAGCAATAGCTTAGCCCCTATAACCATGACAGGGAGCGAGTATCTGCCCCCCAAAATGTAATGGCACCGCCCTTCTGTACAGTGGGTCTTCTGGCTTGGTGAGACGCCAGTCAGGGGTTTGTGTGTCTGTCTCTATAGCAGGAACATCAACAGTAAGTGGGCGACCACAGGAGATACTTTGCTTCTCCTCTGTTGTGCGCTATGTGGGAGTCTACTAGTGTTAAGCGTAGGTGATTGGTGACTGGCTCTGTATATGAAAGGAAACAAGTACTAGCCTACAGTCATTCTTAAGTGACACATGGGGTGGAGCACACTGATGAGCGTTTGAATAGACTGGGAATTGGTGATGAAATTCTGAGGAAAGGGGGGAAAAAGATGAAAAGACAACCATATCATCCAATAAGAATGGACTATTAAAAAGACCTTTGAGGATGTCAGTTTTTCCTTTGGCTGTTTTTGCTGGGGATTTACTTTATTCCACCCAAGAAACATGTCAACAAAATGAATAAATATCAGTGTTTTTTCCTTGCTTGCTGCTGCCAAAGTATGTCAGGGTGAACAGAAAAGAGTCAGTAAAGGCCAGAGCTAGTTTAAAACCACTTAAGAGGCCGTTAAAACCCTGTGAGGCGAAGTGAGAGGTCACAGTGCTGGGGCTCCTTTCTGTCTTTTCAAAGCTAACACACTTCCATTAGCCATTTCTCCTATTAAGTTTACTTTTTTTCCTTATGGACAAACAAAACAACAATAAAAAGGTACAAAAAAATCTGTCAAGAGCCAGTCAAGATGAGTGCCTAAATCCCCTACTTGTTTTAAATCAGTCAAAACACACTGGAAGCAAGGGGATGGATATTTCCCCCTGCTGTGACAGATGGCAAAATATACTAGTAATTTCAGAAGAGGCATGTGTATAATTTCGGGACAATTATCTCAAGCTTCTGTTGCTACATTGCTGCACGCAACATGTTCTGTGTGTCAGCTGTGCATAAGGTCACAGGCATCTGCGATAAGCACACAAGCCTGTGTTATGACCCCTAGTGCCACCTTCAGGCCGTGCAATGACAGTGCGCAATGGTGCAGGTCTGGCTGGACTAATAAGCTAATCATGCCCACCTGGAGAGGGTGTGCAGCTATAGAAGGGAATTGTGTCTAATGATTTGGGCACTTTTCTGTTTGGGTATATTTCTTTTCTCTCAGCACTTTTGGTTGTGGTGCTCTCTCCTTCTCACTTTCTTCATCTCTTAATAGCCTACTGTCACTCACATTACACGCAAACCTACATACATACATTTATGATTGTATGTATTTATGTATTTATATGTAATCCATTGATTATATGTATTGTGCATCTTCTATGTGGGCCTTGAGCCTGTAATAAAGTGTAATAATATATCCTTTTCTCTCTCCAAGGCATCTGAGCCATATTTAAAGGGTATGCTTTTCTTAGACACATCCAACTTGGCTAATTGCACAACGATCAGGTGCAGCTAATAAAGCCCAAATGTATGAATGGTGATTATCCAAGACTCATTAACCTGTGAATAAATGACAGAGGAACATTTTGGGGTCTTGTTTTACAGGGGTTTAATGCGGCTATCTGGGCAGTTGGCAAGATGGTGGTATTGCAAACAGGGATGGATTACCGAACGGGGGGCCCCTATGCCAGAACCTCTGCGTGAAGTCGCTGTTATGAATCTCTTATTTGTGGTTGAAAAAGGTGTATTTTGTTCATTTGCTAATGGCTTTAATTTAGTGTACCTGTGCTGTGTTAAAAAAAGTACATGTCCGCCAGGGGCGTAACTATAGATAATGCAGCCAGCGCGGAAGGTTCGTAGCCAAAGCAGATCCTGCTTTCTTACTTTTCTCGGACATATGGGATGTCAAAGTGACGCTAGTTCAAAGCGACAGTGATCAAGGATGATTTTTTTGTGACTTTAAAGGATACCTTATGCTATATATCCCCTCACAATGGCAAACCTGTCTCTGTCATGGTTTTCATAATTTTAAGAGGGAAATCGTTAGTAACAATCTATTAAACAATTATATGCTTATCGTACATACACTATAGAAACTATTAAAAAGCTGATTCAATTCAATGAATCATTTCTTATTTTATTTGTCATTTTTGTCATATACAGATATGCAGTGATGATTGCTGGGTAATATGTATTTTGTTGTCCAATGTCAAGTCTCTATTTGATCATGTGACGAGACAATAAGATATAGCTAGTTTTGGCGCAGAATCTAAACGTCAAGACCTACAAGCTGACTGAGCACAGCCGAGTGATTCTTTTACAAAATGAAACGGATTAAGACCTACCTGAAGGTCAGCATGGGGCATGAGAGGCTGAATGGGCTGGCTATCCTGTCCATTGAAAAAGCAAATCATAAGCATGCATAACCACTTTTATGTTTGAAAGGGGTCGTTCAGCAGGTGCATTGTGCTTGTAATGCCGTGTCACATGTAATGTCAGAAACAATGTACACTTTAGTGAAGGTGGATGTTACGGAATAAACTTTGACATGTTTACTTTCCCAATACAATAGCCAAAGTATCTAATTTCGACCGAAAAATCCACATTGTTGGTCAAATATATACAGTACTGTGCAAAAGTTTTAGGCAGGTGTGAAAAAATGCTATGAACTAAGAATGCTTTGAAAAATGTAAACAATAAATGTTTATTTTTTATCCATTTACATGGTAAGACTGAGCACAGCAACAAGACACAACGTAGTTATACTGCATCAGCAGGGTCTCTCCCAGACAAAGATTTCAAAGCAGACAGGGGTTTCAAAATGTGCAGTTCCAGCTCTTTTGAAGAAGACGTTGAGGATCGTAGACGCAGTGTTCAGCCAAGGAAACTTAATGCAGCTGATGAAAAACACATCAAGCTTATTTACCTTCGAAATCGGAAGATTTCAAGCAGTGGCATCAGCTCAGAACTGGCAGAAACCAGTGGTACCCAGGTACAGACATTTACTGTCCGGGGAAGTCTGGCCAGAGATGGTCTTCATGGAAGAGTTGCAGCCAAAAAGCTCTACCCCGACAAGGAAACAAGGCCAAGTGACTGAACTAAGCACGTAAACATAGAAACTAGGGTGCAGAAACATGGCAGAAGGTGCTCTGGACTGATGAGTCAAAATTAGAAATATTTGGCTGTAGAAGAAGGCAGTTTGTTCGCTGGAGGCTGGAGAGAGGTACAATAATGAGAGTCTGCAGGCAACAGTGAAGCATGGTAGAGGTTCCTTTCCAGTTTGGGTCTGCATTTCTGCAAGTGGAGTTGGAGATTTGGTCAGGATGAATGGTGTCCTCAATGCTGAGAAATACAGGCAGATACTAATCCATCATGCAATACCATCAGGGAGGCGTATGATTGGCACCAAATGTATTCTGCAGCAGGAACATAACCCCAAACATACAGCCAATGTCATTAACAACTATCTTCAGCTTAAAGAAGAACAGAAAGTCCTGCAAGTGATGGTATGACACCCACAGAGCCCTAATCTCTACATCATCGAGTCTGTCTGGGTTTACATGAAGAGACAGAAGAATTTTAGGAAGCCTACATCCACAGAAGATCTGTGGTTAGTTCTCTAAGATGTTTGGAACAATTTACCAGCCGTGTTCCTTCAAAAACTGCGCAAGTGTATCTGGAAGAATTGATGCTATTTTGAAGGCAAAGGGTGGTCACACCAAATATTGATTTAATTTAGAATTTTCTTCTGTTCCTTCACTGCATTTTGTTAATTTATGAAGAATTGATGAAAATAAACTGTTAACACTTCCATTTTTGAAAGCATTCTTAGTTTACAGCATTTTTTCACACCTGCCTAAAACTTTTGCACAGTACTGTATCTACGCCTAATGGTGTGTGGTCGGAGTGTGTGTGTGTGCGTATTTTGCGAGAGCACATCTTTTTTTTGCGGAGCGGGCGGGAGGGGCTTTAACATGGCCAGGCCCAGGGGCCATTGGTTTCTTTTTCCGTCAAGAGGAGATACAAAAACATCAACGGCATCAATAGCCAATGCGAATATTTGCCAACAGGAGCAATCCTATCGAAGAGTTTGATAAAAGATTCCATAAAACAATATAGAATTTCCAAAAACAATGATTTGCTGTCTTCTGAACCTTATAAAATGTATCAAATGTATAAACAACAAACAAACTCTGTTTCTTTCCAGGGCATGTCTCAACAGCAGTATAGCCTTCAAACTATACTCACATAATATGGTACATTTGAAAGGGCGTAACGCACAGGCCTGGATCAGCCTACAGAATGAGGGCCCATGCAGCAGATGATTTGCGCTTTTACATTTAGTCATTAAGAAGACGCTTTTGTCCAAAGCGACGTACAAGGGAGACACAGCATAAAGCAATCATCATCATTACTGTTATGTTTAGCTCGGTTAGTTAGGTTTAACAAGTGCTTAAGGCTTCGATGTTGACCAGAAAAAAACTGTTTGGATATAGTTGTTAAAGGCTGATCTCTCACAACGTGCGCCCCCTCCTGAGGTTTAATCTCTAGTAACAGATACAAGAATGGAAGGGAGTGTGCAATTAGGCTAGAAGAGCAAGTTAAGGGATAGACAGTGGGTTGCCAAGATGGGGATCTTCCCAAATAGTGAGCCCGCATCGACGTATACAAACTGTGTTTATCACTCATTTATAAGGGCTTAATAATGACTTACAAAGGGTTTACAACTAAATGAATAACCTATTTATAAACCATTTATAAAGCATTTATAATGAAGTATTATTGTAAAGTGGTACCAAAACAATCTTATTTCGTTGTTATATGATACATTGAAGGCATATTACGAAAGGAATTAAATCGTTAGTTTACATTCAAGCATTTACATTCTCTTTATCTCTGTCTTTGAGAAGAGGCAAGCAGGGATAAGCCCTGTAGTGAGGCATCATTCTCTCGGTAGGCTTAATTTGTTTGGTGTTTAAAAACACTAGTAATGAGCCAAAGCCTATAAGGCGTATTACTCTATTGCATTGGCATATTTTAGCAAAACAATGATACATTAATACTATTGGATGACTGGTTAAGACCACTCACTGGTCCGAAATGGAGAAATGATCCATTTCCACAGAAGTAATATTAATCAATGATTGGTTAATACCAGGTCCTTTACTTTTTCCCTGAGTTACGGTGTCGATTGCATGATTTTTAATCTCAAATTAGTCTTCTTAGCAACACAACAACCCATTTAAGGGCCACCCCAATGACAACAGGAACAGCCTGCATGACTGGCTAGCTGTGTGTGTGTGTCTGTATCTGTGTGAGGGTGCTAGTGTGAGCTAACCAAACACCGTATAGGACCTAGCATGGTCACAATGCCTTCTGTACAGATCTACAAGAAGCTGAAAGGAGAGTGTGCCCAAGTCTGACAGACACATGCGCACAAAGACTGCACTAAACATGGTAAATGATTGTAAAACAAGAGGACATTTTCCATAAGATATACTTCAGTGCTTTATATGAAATAATAATAAAATATAAAAGCTTAATTATTCACAGAGAATCGGACAGAAGAAAAACAAGAAGAAGCCTAGAAAGATGAATATAGTGCATTGCTTTGCATGGACTGTACTTATTGACAGAATAGAAGCTGGAAGCCTGTCCATTGACATTCACACTTGTGCTAAATGCTTATGTGTTAGAAATGGGAGCATAGTGTTATGGGGTCAAGAGGATAGATAGCAGTAGTCATGGCAATAGAGGGTTGTGCTGATTTGGCCTCCATCCATTGCAGCCAAGATGGATGAAGGAGTGAGATGAGGTGAAGAGGAGAAACATGTTGAAGACGGCATCGAGCTGTTCACGGTCACTCACCCAAAACACATTATAAATGGAGAGAAAAGCTTTTTTGCTTTTTACCTTGACTTTCTCCTTCAGAAAGGGACTCACAAATACAAAGATGGCTCTTGGTAGGGGAAAGACAGAAGTCACTCTCTGGCAGTCGGTGAAAGTATTCTGTGGAGAATGAGATAATTAAATGTTGAAAAACCATTAATTGCTAAACCCAGACATACTGGACTGTCTTATTCATACTACAGGAATAACAAAAAGGCATTCTTTTCTCAGCAACAAAATATGCAAATTCAAGAGAACCTTTGAAGTGAAAAGTACAGTTGTGCTCGGAATACAGATTTCATTTTACTTCCCAATGGTTTATGATAAAAAAGGCAACAATTTCATGTCTGAATTCCATGATGTGCTATGTTATCATCATAGTAAAATGTTATTATTTCTTTACTGGCCAACACTTCATTTCACCATCCAATATGGGTAGGCTTAGGCAGAAGGTTGTTATATAATACAAAACAGAAAAAAAAAATAATGTTGAAAATACATTTGTGGATATTTTCTTTAAGTGTGACAGGCAGATTGCACTCTGAACAATATGAAAGTGCTTGAGGAAATAATTGTGACTTATGGGGAAGCAAAGTAAAAAGATGATTATCTTGTCATACATGTGCAGTGGTTTAAATCAACTCATCTCAGATCTCAGATCTTACTGTCGACATACAAAGAGTCATTGGGAAATGGTAGACAGGGTGATTAGCAAGAACCTCCAGCCTCAGAATCTCCTTTTTGGCCATTTGATATGTTACCTGAAGGCTGGCCAATTTGGCTAGAGCAGCATCCGCCAAATAGTCACACACACACACACACACACACACACACACACACACACACACACACACTACAGCAGAACATGTCAGTTACTCATACACAACCACACACAAATAACCAAAGACTTACACACAGTGAGACACACACAAACAGAGACAGGCTGTTAGAATCTAGACCCTGTGGCAATCATCCAGCACCCTCCTCCAACCAACTACATCTCTCTCGCTCTCCCTGAAGCTCTCTGCCTCTCTCTGTCTCTCTTTTTCTCTCTCTCTCTCTCTCTTTCTTTCTTTCTCACTCTCTTTCATTCTCTTCCTCTGTCCACTGACTGTGATGCAGAGCCAAGATGACATTTTGATTTCCCTTGCATGAGCACAAATGTGGGGTCAACTATTCAATTACATATCCACACTAATTGTTAACATCAACAGCACTAATGCGTACTGTGTTTATGGTCACTAGTTCACTCACGTGGGCCATAGGTATGAATGCTAATGCTGCAGATTAATGCTTAAACAGATTATGCCAATATAACCATTCCAGATGATATGCTTCAAGTGTGGCTCTATGGACGTGCCTGCAGGCCAGGTGAGGCGCAGTGGCTTAAGTGATTTTTAGTGAAGGTGAGCACAGCATTATGCCACACACACACATACACACACACACACACACACACACACACACACACACACACACACACAAATTCATACAAAGACACACAGACATACAGTATAAATATCTCCTCCTTAGGGGATATTCTGTATGTCACTTCTCTGTTTTCTCACCACACTGTCCAGACAACTCGGCCCGCTGTGACGGACTGATCAACCGAATGTGCTAACTGCTTCTATTTGGGTAATTGGCGGAAGTGAAGAGCTGCGTTTTGCCACCCCGTGAACTCTGGCTGCAGCGCTGCCGGGGAAATGGCTAGAAGGAGGACACCAACGCAAGTCGTCTCTGTCGCAGCGCTATCTCTCAAGTCTGTGTTAATATTCTTTCCTTTCACCATCGCAGTAATAGGACTCATCAAAGTGGCGGCATTTTCCATTTTGATTAGGGCTGGAGCGTGAAATCTTCCACATATTGCCGTGGAAACAGGACATGATTTTTTTTTTTTCATGAAGTAAGATTCAGATCATGAGCAAGTGGTGGAGAAACGAGTCTGGCAGATCATCTGGCCAGAGCGATCTGTAGGAGTTGGGCTGACAGTTGGGAACACAGGCAGAACTAAACTACGCTGTCATATTTCAAGATGCATACATTTAGAAGCAGTATGGGTAAGCTGAAATGGTAAACAGCATGCAAATTAAACTTGCAGATGTCTAATATTCACCTTTGGTAATCTCTCTTTATCCATTCATTGTACTTACTTGAGCAGAACATTGCCCATACTAAGAGATGCATTCTATAAAAGCTTCAAAATTCACCATTTCCTTGTAGGCCCTCAGAGAACCTTGAAGCACAAAAAAAACAAGCCCTATTTAGTTGAAAGTGCTGAAGCGGCATCAAGGTCCAAGGTACATTTTGACATTTATTGTCGTTCCACCATTTGAAATTGGGCGCATTACGAGCACTACTTGTCAAAATTGCTCTCTCTGGGGTGCTTATAGAGGGCTGACAGCTTTAACACGCCAACAGAAATAATAGATCACATCACCCAAAACAAGTGAGATGTGAAACCAGTAAGCTTAGATAGCGAGGAAGCTGTCCCCAGGTCTCTCGCTCACTCTCTTATTTAAGAACTTTGTGTTTTGTGGATTGCGATAATTGGTGTCGAACACCAAGTGTGAATGTCATTTGCCCCCTGCTAAAACAATGAGGCCCCTGTAATGAATTGCTAGGGTGCCTTAGCCTTGATACCATGGTAACAGGGCCCGAGGCTGTGTCTTATGGAGCAAATATCTCCTGTGCCTCTTAAGAGCTTTTTCAAGCTTCAAAAACCCCAGTGAACCCCCTCGCTAGTATAATAGCACTTGGCCATCAATAGTTCAACAGCATGGAAGAAAATGGAAGGAAATCCACCCCTGATGTGTTGAAAGGTGGCACAGAATGCATTCATTCAGTATTTTAAATTGGTAAAAAAAAATCTACATAGCGAAAAAGTTAATGCGCAGATGGGGCACACATTACATACACATTTACAGTGCCGCTTGAAAGTACAGTGGGGAAAATAAGTATTTGAACCCCTTGCGATTTCACAAGTTTGGCCACTTGCAAAGAAATGTGTGATCTATAATTGTAATGGTAGGTGTATATTAACAGTGAGAAACAGAATATCAACAAAAAAATCCAGAAAAATGCATTTTATAACATTTATGACTTTATTTGCATTTGATGCAAAAAATAAGTATTTGAACCCCCAAAACTGACTGACAAAAATGACTTAGTACTTGGTGGAATAACCCTTATTGGCAAGCACAGACGTCAGACGTTTCTTGTAGTTGGTCACCAGGTTTACAAACATCTCAGGAGGGATTTTGGTCCACTCCTCTTTCCAGATCCTCTCCAAATCTTTAAGGTTGTGTTTTCAATGGGAGGGAACGAGGGAATGAGGTTCAAGCCCAATATTCCACGTTACATGGCCCCATCCATAGTCCCCTTGATGCGGTGGAGTCGTCCTGTACCCTTGGCAGAGAAACAGCCCCAAAGCATAATGTTTCCACCGCCATGCTTGATGATGGGTATGATGTACCTTGGGGTCATATTCAGCATCCCCCCCCCTGTCAAACACGGCAAGTCGAGTTGATGCCAAAGAGCTTGATTTTGGTATCATCTGACCACATTCTGTCTCCCAATCCTCCCTAGAATCATTCAAGCGTGCAATGGTAAACTTCAGATGGCCCTGTACATGCGTTCCTTGAGCAGGGGGACCTTGCGAGTGCTGCAGTACTTCAAAAAATGACGGCGTGGTGTGTTGCCAATGGTTTTCTTGGTGACTCTGGTCCCAGCTGCCTTGAGATCATTCACAAGCTCCCCCTGTGTAGTTCTGGGGTTATTCTGCACCTTCCGAAAGATCACTGATTCCGCACGAGGGGATATCTTGCATGGAGCCCCAGACCTAGAGCGGGTGACATTTGTTTGGTGTTGCTTCCATTTATGAATAATCGCACCAATAGTTATCTGCTTCTCATCAAGCTGCTTGCCGGTGGTTTTTTAGCCCATTCCAGCCTTGTGCAGGTCTACAATCTTATCTCTGACGTCCTTGGACAGCTCTTTGGTCTTGCCCATATGGTGGTGAGGTTGAAGGTGTGAAGTATGATTCTTTGGACAGGTTTCTTTTATACAGGTCATCAGTTGAGATCAGGTATACCTTGTTAGACCTAATGAGGACTAATCTGTGTGCTTTTTGGGCACATAACTGGTCATTGGGAGCCAGGATTATTGCTGTTTGCTTGGGGGTTCAAATACTTATTTTTTGCATCAAATGCAAATAAACTCATAAATCTTATAAAATGCAGTTTTCTGGATTTTTTTGTTGATATTCTGTTTCTCACTGTTAAAATACACCTACCATTACAATTCTAGATCACACATTTCTTTGCAAGTGGCCAAACATGCGAAGTCGGCAGGGGTTCAAATACTTATTTTCCCCACTGTATGTGAACTCCTTGAGCAGTTAAGAGTTTTCTGTTGTTTTACCATGATTTTTCAATTTTTTCATCACCAATTTTCAATGTATGAAATGTGAGGTTTATGTTTATCAATTGCATGTACTTCTTTAGAGGGAATTGTGTGAGTAGCCAAAAAACTACATGAAACATGGTATTACTATATGTGCAAAAGTAAGTGAACCCCCAGCTGCATTGGTAAAGTTAAGTAGGTAACAGATTCGGTGAAACACATTTGGGTGCTTAATTAGTCACTTAAGCAAACCAATCAAAAATGGCATTGTTAGGAAAAGGGTTGGGCAACAGAGATTAAAAGAGAGAGGAAACCAACCAAACTACTGTAGTGCCAAGGCGTACCCACACAGATCAACTATGCCAAGAGGAAAGGAGATATCCGAGGACATCAGGAAGAAGGTACTGACAGCCCATCAGTCTGGAGAAAGTTTGTGTGTGTGTCTGGGTGGGTGTGGGGTTGGAGGGGATTGTTGCCTTGGTGGATTTCTTTTTTTTTTGGGTGGGGGGGGCTCAACATTGTTCTTTGCCCAGTGCCTCCAATTTGCTTAAACCGCCTCTGCATACATAACCTTACATCAATGCTATTTCAAAAGTATGAAAGATTAGTGCAATAACAGGGCATTATTTTATTACATTATTCATCACAAAAAGATTGAGTCAAGTTCTTTACCATATATTATGCATGACTGACCATCCTGGCCTTGAACCAGTCAGCCTAAATACATATTCTTTGCAAAACACAATGAATGTTTATTGAGCTGACCATGGCCGTTTGGGACTTAGAGGGCTGGAAAGGCAAAGCCAATCTAACACAGTTGTTACCGTGTAGTAATAAAAATGTGTCTTTGTTACACCCCTACTACATTATGAGTTTAGTGTACTGCACAGCCATGATGTTTGGTCAAGGTTATAAATAAAGAAACTTGCAAAAATGACACTTTATTGAGCCTCGGCATCATACAAACATTCACCAATAATAAACTGTTACCCAAATATATACTAAAAACAAACAATATGTGCTTTCGCCCTCTCCCGTTCTCCTCTCCCTGCAGGCAATGCAGGCACTTGGCCTACAGGCTCCCTGTCAGCTCGTGCTGTGCAGACAGCCCCTGAGGCACAGGCACTCGCTGGACGGCATCCAGTCAAAACAATCTGGACGGCATCCAGTCAAAACAAGCGTCAAAAACAAGTGTCATCAGGTTGAAGACATAGACTGTGAAGTGTGAAAAGGTCTTTTTGTTCTTTTGCACACTTGGAGTATTTTTTTTTCGATAAATTGTTCATTTTTTGTAATTTTTTTTTTGGTAGAACCTTTGTAAAAGTCCTCCCTTTTTTGCTTTTGGAAAGATAAGTTCCTGCACAAGTTTCCCTTTAGATGTTGTCATTTGTGGATGGTCAGCATTCTCATTGAAGTGCACTGCTGCCACACTGTAAAAAAAAAAATCGTAAAAAAACGTTTTTTTTCTGGCAGCTAGGGTGCCAGAAAAATACCGTAAAATAACAGAAAATTACTGTACCATAAAAATACGGTTATTTCCCGTAATTAAAATACAGTTTTTAGTTGTAATTTTACCAAGATTTTCCCTTATTTTCAGGTTTTTTAACATTAAATAACAACATTTTCACATTTTAAAACAATTAAATGACCTAGAAAAACGGTAAATAAACGTTGTATTACGAACATTATTCGTAATACAACATTTATTTTCCATTTTTCTAGGTCATTTAATTGTTTTAAAATGTGAAAATGTTGTAATTTAATGTTATTTTACGGTATTTTTTCTGGCGCCCCAGCTGCCAGAAAATTACTGTTTATTATAATTTTTAGTGTATAGTCACTTACCTGATCTTTCAGCCTTTGAGAATATGCCTCTCTCTATCACTTGTTCACACACTAAATTCATTTATTGGTCTCATAATTACAGAAATGTGCTGTTAAATTAAATTACCCATGAAGATGGTAGATTAACATTGTTATACGAGTAATAATGCTTACATTTACAGAAATGTGCTGTTATTAGTTGGTTTTAATGGCATTATTTGTTTAAAAATCCTGTATATAATTTTTTACGAGATGTAATATAATAGTATACAACAATAATTTGATTAATCTTTAAAAACTAGTTAAAAAAAATGAATATTTAAAGCACTTTCAACTTTAAAAAAAAACTATACTCACCTAATAACACCATAATTATTTTAATTTTAAATGGTTTAAACCAGTTTTTGGCCAGTCGGAAAAGGAGCTTAAATGGATTGTGTTTGAACAAGACTAAGCTGAACAAGAACAACTACAATTTCCCATTCTCTGTATTTTTATTCTGTATATATATAAAAAATAACTAACAGGTAACCATACAGCAACTGGTTCTGAAACAAACAAAAACAAATTCAACTGAATTGGAAATGAAAGAAAAAAAGTTAAAAAAAAACTGATATCTGATATCTTCTAATATAATTTCCAACTCGACTGCAAATGTAAATGTTTTTTTTTCAATAAGGCCCAATTCATCAGCCCTTCATCTCCAAGTGGCATAGCAATCTTGTCACTTCTTGCGACGATCAGCTACTGCTGGGCAGCTCCGCTTGGGTGTCCAATGCACACAATGCTAGGCTGGTGGCCTCTCGATGAATCAGGATTCTCAAGCAATGATGAAATGCTCGTTCTAGGCTGTAACACAAAACGTTTGAATTACTACATTATTAAACCAGCATGGGGAGGAGACCACAACACAACATCAGGAGGTTCAGTGATGCAACCAATAAGTCATAAGACACAAACATACTTGCACAAAGTCCATGAGGTAGGAAATGGCTGATTTAACACTGCAGCGACTCCATCCAGCCCCTCGTCCTGATGGCATTGGTGGAAGAAGGTGTATGAGCATCTGAAGTGCTTTGAAGCAAAGCATGTCTACATGAAAATATTAGAATCCAAATTAGATATCTACCATTACACAAGGTTAAAGTGCATATGACACCTAAAAAAAAAAGGTAAACGGCATATAATTATCAAGACTATACATAAAACATAGTACTTTGAAGTCATGTGTAAACCCGATGATTGAAAAATTAGGTTTGTACACGATTTCAAAGTGTGGTTTTCGCGACGCTCTTCGGCAAGCAGTGCCGGCTTACCTGAAACCTGAAGTCTGTGGCAGAAAATTGCTCAAAATTGCTGAATTCTTCACCCTCCATCGATAGCTGTGTGGTGTGGGAACGAATGAAGTCTACCACCACTGACATCACAGGGTCACCTGGCGGTAGACCTCATTCGTTCCCACGCCACACAACTAGCGATGGAGGTTGAAGAATTCAGCAATTTTGAGCAATTTTCTGCAACAGACTCAAGCAGAGATGAGATTGAGGAAGACTTCGATCCGGATCAGTTTGTAAAGGTGATTGTGAGCATTGAGCCGTATCTGGAAGACGAGCCAGCAGAAGAGCCGAGTTCTGACAGTGATGACATAGTAGCTAGCTAGCCTCGCTGCTAATAAGTATAACGCCCCCCTCATTGAGGCAGATGTACTGTTTGCCTCCAGTCTCTTAGCTCTTTCACAGCTGTTGTTTGTTAGGTCAGCCATTCTAAATACGTGAAATACATTCCCACTTTGACAGTGTCGTCAACTTACAATCCTCATCTCTCCTCAAGATTGCTGACAGCAACCCTCACAAGTAGCACCCTGTTTTTTGTGCATATGGTACCAGATTTCTCATATTCTGTGAGTATGTTTGGAGCTTTTGATTGAATTACTACTTTGAGTACTCCAATCCACTGTCGTCCAGCCTGTCATGGGAAGGTAGAAAATGTGTCTGTCTTGGCAGGGGAGGAGGCTGGAGAAAAACACAAACCAAAGCAAAAATGTATGAGCCATTGGTGCAGTTTAAAATCCCTAAACAAACATTTAAAACACATATTTTCAACAGGACTGCACAATTACTTAAAAAATTAGCAACAACTATTCAACCAAAGTTTTCTTATCTTACAGACTTACCGGACATATCAGTTGAATTTCTGCATCCGCTAGCTCAGAACCCGACCAGAAAAAAACAACTGAAATGTATCAAGTTCGTTGATGTCTGTGTTACGATCTGTATCAATAAACTCATTGAAGTCGGCATTATACATGAGAAATCAATCTATATATACACTTCAGAAGGTAGGCCATCTTGAGATTTTCATTCATCAAGTAATTCCTTCGCAGGTGGTAAACTATCTTGCAGATCTCTCTGCCATCTAGGTAGATAGATGCCAGTATTTTTTTTAAAGCTAGCCTCCATTTGCTGATAAAGAGAAGAAAAACAAGGTTTTAGTCGTTATTCACTACAGTAAAAAAAAAAAAAAAAAAAAAAACAGACAGCCACTTCTACCATTGCCATTGTTTTGCTAGCTTATCAAACCATGTAGCAAAATTAGATTGATAGATAGTGCCGTATTTGAGTAATTAAATCTTACCGAACTGTGTTTTATTTGAACCGTTCAAGGCCGGTTACTCTGTTGTAGAATTGAACAGAAAAAGAAAATGTAGCAGGTCAGGAACAGACAATACAATGACCAATACTCAAGCTATGCATTCAAGTTCACAGGAGATTGCTCCCGATTCCATTGTGCCTTGTCTGTGGGGGGGGGGGGGGGGGGGGGACTCGAACAAACTAAACTTAAAAGGCATTTCACAACCAAACAACACAATAACATGTAATGCTGGTGTGCCGTGAGACTTTTTTCCCCATAGAATACATAGATTGTGCTTCCAGAGAAAAGGGTTTGGGGAAAACTGATTTACACCACTGCCGTTGCCCCTGCTCTATGGTTATAATATAAAATGGAGCAAACTAGCCAACACGATATGCTAAATAGCTAGCCTTAAAGCTATGGCAAAAGAGTATCTATGATATGTGCTTAAAAGAGCCTTCGTCATTAGAAAACGCAATATGTTACTAGCCAGGTTTTTACTTTCTCTCACTCTGCATGTTTTCAATAGCAAATACAAAATGCCAACCAATTTTACAGATTAAATTATCCAGGTTGGCTAGCTAGCTAACTTGAACTGTACATGTTACCTTAGCTAGCTACTATGGCTTAAATTACCTAACGACTACGAACTGAAGGTTGTCAGTGCAAGCTAGCTAGTCAAAGTTAGCCAGAGCCTCATATGGTGTTGGCTACACTCACATTACGGCCCCCATTCAGCACACCAACATGACAGCACGACAATCTATACACAATGAGCCTTTCATCGTCAAATACAATGCCAGGGCAAGCTTTTTATTTTTGAGAACTCAATTAAAGTACAAAGACATTTACCTTTAGTCTTTTGCTGTCGTGTGTCGTGTCAGTGTTGAAACTCCGTGGTAACCAGTGCAAGAATGTTCTATTTGGGCGCGCGCAGACCCTACATCGGCCTCAATGCGGGAGGCGTATGAGAGCATAGACATAACACATGTATATGTCTATGTATGAGAGCATAATCTGTATGCTAACGGTATACTTTTAGCAGAGAGGCTAGCTAGCTTAAGCTACTATGTGTCTTAATGGAGTTTTGGTCTACGCGAAATCAGCAACCTAAAATAATATTTGAGAGCTTCAGTTAAGACCACCAATACTCTGCACCATCCGTGTTGCACATAAACAACTAACCGAGTCAATGTAGACGTATAAAAAGTCGTGTAGATAGCTTAATTCACATCAAATATTTCCCACTAACAGGCTACACGCCGCCATCTTTGTTCAGTTTCGATATTTTTGAGTGACTCACTCTCAACCAATCAGAATGCTTGATTTCATCTACCCGTGTTACAACAGTAAATATACGTATTTCTAATGGTTTTTTTCTGTGTAAAACAACAGAAATATTGTGTGTTTTCACAGTTACAGTGATTTCATGCTATTTTACATTTGTCATGTAAAATCACAGTCTCTTTTTGTAAATTGAATGGTATTTTAAAAATACAGAAAAAATCTGTAAAATAAACAGTGAAATTCTGTTTTATTACATTTTTTTTTTTTACAGTGCAGGTATAATCTGGACCACAAGACAAACAATCAATTTAATCATCTATTGACCGTTAGACGTGATGTCTCCTGTCCACTGTTCATGAATCACACCTTTAGGCCAAAACTCTCTCAGACAGAATATTTTGGTGTGTCCTCTTTCATATTTTACCCAGGTGTGACCCAAGCCTAGTCCTTATAATAATCCATTTAAAAAAACCTTGCACTTTATACATAAAAGGCCATATGTCAAAACTAGTGCCCATACATTAAAATTCATAAATTAGCCCATCATTAGTATAAGGCTTCTAGTGCAAAATTGCTGGGACCGATGATACATGTGGCAATAACTTAATCTTAGAAAATAGTGTTAAGTTGTGTGTATAGCTTTGCTAGCTACTTGGAGCTTGCTAGTGTAACCTGCATTGTGTTAACAAGCACAGTCCTGAATTGGACTCAAGGTCGCAACTTTGCTAGCAAGGAGGTAAAAACCCATCGGTGCTGTTGTCTGTCACTAGCACGTCTCTTAAGATGTCATGGAGTGAGGTTTACTTACTGCACAGCACTCTACCTGCTGGCTATCGTTACACTAGTAGCTAATGCTAACTATATTAGCTACTCCCTTAAGATCTCGAAAACACAAAGTAAAGTAAGTTAATTGCTGTCAGCAATTTAAGATGATCTAGCTTCTAGCAACTGTCAAAAAATATATAAATCACAGCATGGCTAGCTTCTTACAGGTTGGGGTTGGAACTGCTC
Source organism: Sprattus sprattus (assembly GCF_963457725.1). NCBI lineage: Eukaryota > Metazoa > Chordata > Actinopteri > Clupeiformes > Clupeidae > Sprattus > Sprattus sprattus. The sequence goes on along the minus strand of NC_137923.1, from coordinate 46,664,158 downwards.
CTCTCTTGAGTGTCGATCTGGTCAAAGAACTGAGGAACTGTCCAAAGTGAAATGTGCAGACCAAACTAACAACATTACATTTTAGTTGACCAGGATCCCGTTAAAAATGAACATCAACTATGACTAAAGATGAACACTAACCATGCCACACCACAGCCTGGAAACACATTTCTGCAGAGTCTGCTATTTTCATTGCTGTTGCTCCATTGTGATTCCCTGCAGAACCGTAAGATTGGGGGGAATAAATATTCATGTATCATATGGGGCGCCGTTTGTACGTTCTAAAATCCTGCTCAGTTTTGGTATATTTAGCATTATCATATGAAAATAAACACGACAATATTCAAATGTCACTTTTTCAAACATCTAGAGAGATATTCATGTAAATTCATGCAATAACTTTTCCAAGGATAATGTTTGGCAGTAACACAAAGTTGTTGAATAATATAAAAGTTTCATCTAAATGTAAATGTTAAATATAAATGTAAATATTAAATATAAACTTAAATGTTCGATGTTATATATAAATGTTAAATATAAGTGTTAAATGTAAATACTAAATGTAAATGTTAAATGTATATGTTAAATGTAAATGTAAATGTTAAATGTTCAGCTTACACGTCAGACTGAACCTTACAATATTTACGGTAATTGGCTTTCATAGTTTTCACGTCATGTCAGAGTACCCAGCTTGCGGGCAAGAAATTCACAGCTGTCTACCACTGGAACTTATACAGGAACTGATCATCTTTCATTCAAGATTATTTAATATCTCCGCTTTAAAATTGTCTGACCTAGGTAGTAAAATGCCAGACAGTTGTTGCTTGGTTGGGTGTTAGTGATGGGAAGTTTGGATCATTTTAACGACTTGAATCTTTGAATCTCGTTCAGTAAAAAGAACGAATGTTTTTTCGAGTTATTCGTTCATTTCAACGGGGGGGGGGGGGGGGGGGGGGGGGGGGCTCAACATTTTATAGCCAATTCCCCTGCCTTAATACGTCCACTACAGACACGTATCATATTCTCATGTAGGTTAGTGCATGTAAACCAGCAGATACTAATTTAAAATAAATTCCTGCATTCCAATAATGTATCATGAAAGTTTGGATGAAATGGGCATTTATTATCACATTAGAATTTGAATATCACAATTACGCTGCACTGAACTGTAAGTATAAAAAAGTATAACGAAACCTGTAATTATTTCTTCTGAACGAATATCATTCATGTCTTACTAAACCTAGTCAAGCGAAAGTGAACGAGGTTAATAAGTCCTTTCTGTTTCCTCTTCTGAACATATGCAGGTTACGTGAAAAATGATCCAAAACCCGTATCCGAAGACCCAGTCAAAATGAACGAAACATTTCAGTTTACTCTAGCTTCTCATGCTGAGCCTATGCAGATCACGTGAAAAATGATCCAAAAACTTGCATCCGGCAGATGAACTAAGGTTCACCTCCCGACCATGTCTTTGGATCAATGTTTCGTTCATCTGCCGGATACGGGTCTTCGAATCTATGATTCGTTCTTCTGCCGGATACGGGTCTTTGGATCTATGATTCGCTCTTCTGCCGGATACGGGTCGTTGGATCAAAGATTCGTTCTTCTGCCGGTTACAGGTCTTTGGATCTATGATTCGTTCTTCTGCCGGATACGGGTCTTTGGATCTATGATTCGTTCTTCTGCCGGATACGGGTCTTTGGATCAAAGATTCGTTCTTCTGCCGGTTACGGGTCTTTGGATCTATGATTCGTTGTTCTGCCGGATACGGGTCTTTGGATCAATGAATCGTTCTTCTGCCGGATACGGGTCTTTGGATCTATGATTCGTTCTTTTTCCGGTTACGGGTCTTTGGATCTATGATTCGTTCTTCTGCCGGAAACGGGTCTTTGGCTCTATGATTCGTTCATCTGCCTGATACAGGTCTTTGGATCCTTTTCCACGTGACCTGCATAGGCTCAGTACTGGTAGAGGAAACAGAAATGATTCGTTCTTTTTCCGACTAGGTCTTCGGATACGGGTCTTTGGATCATTTTTCATGTGACCTGCATTCAACGAATCATTTCTGTTTCCTTGGCTTAGCCTATGCAACAGTCCTGATGAGTGGTAATGAGAAAAATAACTTTTTTTGAGAGGACTCGTTACTCTGGAGTCCTTGTAAGGATTAGTTCAAAATGAGCGAACCGTTCACGAACTACACCTCACTATTGGCTGTTCAAATAGGCGAGGAGACAAGCCTGGATTGTGTTTTTATTATTAAAACCCGACCACGTTGTTGCCAGCTGATTGTAGATGTCTTGTGTCAATGTTGTGTCACTGTGGGTTTTAAGATGTATATTGGTGAGCTGAAAATTACGTGCAAATGCTTTGCTGTGTAGTGCGTGATGTCATTAACAATGATTGGGGGCTGGTGGAATGATGGCATGTAAATTGACATTAATCATGGACACCTGTTAAGAGAAAGCTTGCTGGCATTGGCCAGTAAATGGATTGCCTCCACCTGGCGAACGCTACTAAAGGTGGGGATGCATCAATGCGGGCGGAGAACTCGTTTGACGGCAGAGAGACGGAAGACTAAAGACGAACTGAGAAAAGAGTCACCGGCCTTTACCTGGCTATACACAGAAACAACACCTGCGGGAGTGCAGCGGCGCAGCTACGAGAAGACAAGGAGGAACCCTTGATCAACGCACGATAAGTATCCCTTGAAGGGAAGTTGTAGTTCCACCACCTAACCCTTGCATTGATGTTACGGTGTGTGCGTCAAGGCGACAAGTTACTAATAAGTGTCTGTGCTTGACAGTTGATATTGTGATCACCGGCCCGGGAGACAACGCAACCAGGAAGAGGCAGTGAACTACACGATCGTCGGGGGGCAGTGCCTGCTTAACATTAGGACCAGTACGGAGGAGGATCCACTCCAGCATTGGTCCATTGGATTGCTGCAACCCGATGTGACGTCCTCTGCGTGGTGACTGCCGTTTGTATTATTTATTTAATTTTTCTGGTCGGCTCAGAGAGGCCGACCAGTGGACTCTTCATTTGTTTGTTTGTCTGTGTTGTCTGTCGGCAACATGGACCCGGCTGCAACGTAGGGCTGAACAGGAGAACAGTGGGTGAGCTGACGAGGTGTAGTGACGCAGTGTAACCTGAGTGGTGTGGTTTTAGACACTGGTGTGCAAACTATTTTTACTGTCATTTAAATGAGTGTATTACTGTGTGTGTGATGAATTTGGTGTGGGTTTTTGTATGACATATTTATTCACCCGAGTGTACTATTTATAACCAGAGTTATATATTTTTGTAGTAACTTATTTACCTGCTGTCTGGGTCTGTCTTCTCCCCATCAGTGGGACTCTGTTTAGTCCAAGACTTAACACAGTGGGTCTTGTGATTGCCTGTTTATGAGCTTAAAAGTATTTATAATAAAAAGTTGACTGTTGCCAAGCTTCCTGTGTTTTGTGAGCCTGGGGGAGTACGCCAACCTGTAACCTTTCGGGCCGTGACATCAACACGCAGTAAAGTAGCCTTATTTTTGGAGCTTGCAATAAAAGCAGTAACCCTGTTTTGGTCGCCTCATTTATCAGAATAACTACCTAAAACGGGAATAGATCAAGAAATAAAGTCAAGAAACATAGCATCAACAGCTTCTGCTCTGAGATTGCGGCAAGTAGCCTACCTAAGCAAGTAGGCCAGGCTACTGTATGCTGTCATCCAATTGGTAAAACTACAATTCTAGTAGAAAATACATGGGGAAATAATTCCAGGAAATTGTGTCAAATGATAAAGATCAGCGTTGGGTTGGCTGAAAGCTGCTAGCTAACAGCATGTAGCTCGCTAGCTGGTAGCTAGCTATTAAATGGCAAATCATCTTTGCGCTGATTATGAAGATGATTTAAGTTTTCACCTTCCAGACGGCATCGTTATGAAAAGGCAGGGACTTCGAAAAAATCAACGGATGCAGTTAAGGGATTGTAGAATTACCGAACGTAATTAATCAGAGGGAGTTATTTCTAAAGACTGCTTTGTTAAGTAGCTCATCAATTCATACGAGAGCATCAACTTGCTGTTTGTTCATAACTCATGAACTCATCAATTGACGTAGGTCACACATACACACTTTATCAGTATCAATACATGTATCAGCGCGCTGCGCACGGCACATAAACTAGTGCCATTACATTACAAGGATCACAAGTTCCCAATCTTTTTTTCTAGATATCTCTGTCTGGCTATTGTGGTATGATCTGTGTTTGATGGCGATCGCAATTGAGTAGGCTGCACTGCTCGTAGATGTCCACTGTTGGTCGTCATCTTCGCTGTTCAGCTGTTCTTTTTGCCCACAAGGTGCCCATTGTAGTAACGTGACTGAGAGCTATGAATTACCTATTGAATTACCTACTGAATATTTGAATGTTCTGTCGTCAAGTCTGACATGTAGACTGAACATTTACATTTACATTTAACATTTACATTTAGCATTTACATTTAGCATTTGATATTTGTATTTACATTTAACACTTATATTTAACATTTATATATAACATCAAACATTTACGTTTATATTTAACATTTACATTTAACATTTACATATATATTTAACATTTACATTTACCATTTAACATTAACATTTGGATGAAAGATTTATATTATATTATATGCTAAATGACAAACGGCGCCCCATAGTATCACAACTGTTACGACACAGTTTAGGATTTTGGTCAAATGTACTGCCCTCTTTTGCATATTTGCAAATGAGACAACAGTGTTTGAGGTTCACAGTATGTCAGTTGCTGAACTCTCTTTATTCAACTATGCCAAGGTAAATACAGTTTTTCATTCTAACTGGTACCATTGATTTTCAAGCCCCTGCCCATTCAGGCAGATACCAAACATGGAATAGTGTACTGACCAACCCTATGATAATAATCATGACGGACACAATCACATGGCATGAAATTAGAAGAGCTTGCCGAAGACAGTGTAAACAAATGCGATGTTGAGAGAGACTGTTTGGACACAGTCTTTTCCACAGTTCACATCCTGCATATGGAGGACCAGCTGTGGAGGTGGACAAACATTCAGAGAGCCCATGGATCAAAGTGTTTGCCGAGACCACGGGAACACACTGAGCCTGCTCAAAAAGAACACTAGTATCAGCAGCAGCATAACTGCTGGGTACACACTGGATTCCTCCTGGAATCTTACACTCCTGCCTGCTCACTGAGATCCTCCTCAGCAAGCCTACTGCATGTCCCTAAGGCGAACCTCAGCACCCTGGGAGAGAGGGCTTTCACCTACATCGCCCCCAAGTTGTGGAATTCACTGCCAGACTACATCAGACACTGTGACTGTACTGACTTAAAACTGTGACTTGTAAGCAGACTTAAAACTTATTTCTTCAAGATAGCTTATGGACTGACTGACTGACTTTTGTTTTTCTTATTTTTATTTATTTCTATGAGATGATTGTAATTGTAATAAGATGATTGTTTGTGAAGCGACTTTGGGTGTCATGAAAGGCGCTTTAAATAAAATGTATTATTATTATTATTATTATTATTATTATTATTATTACACTGCTGCTCCAGTTTTCCGCTATGTTTTTTATTGAACTTTATGAACACATTAAACTTAAGACCATGAGCAGATCTGAATATAAATATCTATAAATCATAAGGTGTCATATAATTTATCAAAATATTGCATACACCTGTCAGCCATGACCGCATATGTTCAGATACATCTTTCACATTCACCACTGCAAGCAAAACATTGAAATGAAAGAGCTTAATCATAAAACAGTGAAGCTCTGGATTGTAACACAATTGACCCTTCCGCGACCACTCCCCAAAACGGTAACTGATCAATCATAGCATAGCAACGGTTACTAAGCTCGGGACCTCAGTCAAGCAAGCCATTTTGATGAATGGAAGCCAATGAGAGAGACGTCTGCTCGAGAAGAGAAAATGAAACGTTGTGCTTATGGAGTGTGTAATTCTGACAGTCGATATCCAAAAAGGCTGGAGGGAGGGGTAACATTTTATCCCTTCCCGAAACCCAAGACCCAGAGAGAGAAATGCCTGCTGTGGATCAAACAATGTAGACGACCCCCCCCCCCCCCCCCCCCCCATCAGCTGAATGTCAGCAACGTAAACAGAAGCACCTACTTTGTTCCAAGAAGCTATGTCGCTAAAATCTGCCCACTGCATCGAAAACGTGAGAAAACCCTTGCTTAAAATACGATTCAGTTTTACCACCTTACATGTTTGCGTAGCGGCGACTGTGTAGATAATAGAACAATTAAACATAGCTGGAATGAACCTGTTAGCCTTAGCATTTGTCTGTCTACAAACACGGCATGTAATGTCGTGGTTGTAGCCTATATAAGCATATTGCAGACCCTTTTGCCTGCTTCGATCTGAGATCTTGCTGTTTTTCCAAAAAATGCTTATGATTTCTTTGGGTAGAGCTGAAATTGACACGGTTGAAAACATGTTGCCACCCCATTCATACCAATGCTGAGAACCTGGGAAACGTGAATGCTTGACTGATATACCAAACGTTGCTAAGGGGGGCGGAGTTTGCGGAAGGGTCAATTGTTTCTTTGGTTTAACAGAGGTGTTTTGGCAATTCTTGTATCAGGGGAGTGCTGAAGAAAGTGCAGCAACCCCCAAACCAAGTATCTATACCTCTTAGGACTGCTTAGAGGTGGAGGTGATGCTTGATGTGTCTAGGGACATGAACGAGAGAGGAGATGAAATTCGACAGAATGGGGAAAGTTCAGTAGACTCATTTAGGTATAATTTCTATTGATCATCTTTGAAATGGCCTCTGACAGTCTCCTTCCATCGTTTCAGTCCACCATTCACAAGAAACAAAGAAAGATGGTCGGATACCTGAAGAGCGTCCGCCAGGTACTCCTCCTGAGCCCCATCTACCCCCCACATCACAGACTTCCCTAGGGCGGGTATGACCCACTTCCAGCCCTGCCTCGGAGAGCGCCTACAGCAGCTCCAGACCTTTGTGCTCTCCACGGCGCTCTAGCTTGGCTTGTGCATCATTCATGAGGCACACTCGCATACGTCGAGATATTCGAGGGGTGGGATTCGTGCCTCTGCCAACCTCTGTGCTCCCTGTGGAGACCAAAGAGAGTCCAGCACACAGTGTGTCAGCTCAGGAATCTGATTGTTATATCAAAAAATAAGACCCAGCCCATGGGTATATTCCTTCTTATGAGTACTCTGACAAATGTCAGAGTTGTGTCTTTCATTAAAAATGTGAATTTAAGGCTCAGGTTACATTTCATTAGGTTTCCTCCGGTAGGAGGTAACCTATTGTTATTGTAGGCTTTCTTATTATGTTAGTACCATGGGAGTCAATGGCAGCCCCTAGAACCATATGGTAACTTTTTGTGAAATTTGGCACACTCATTAAGGACAGTCCCTTCTTCATTCACACCAAGTTTCATGGCTCTCATTACACCACTCTAGCGCCACCAACAGGTCAAAGTTGGACTTTTGTAACACACGCAACTTTTGAACCGTATGACCGACTTTCAAAAATGAGGTACCAATGGATTCCCTGGATCAAGACGAATTAAACCCACCCCATGACGTCAATTTCCGGTTATATAGATTTTCCGCTATTTCTGGTTTTATCAAAAACCTTTGAAAGCCTACTCCTCCTACAATTTTTGGCAAATCTTCTTCAAAATCACCAGAGATGATCTTCAGACATAGCCTCACAAAATTTGTAAACAGAATTTTGATCCTCACAACCGTTTGTCCGGTACAGCCACTCAAATTCAGCAGAAAAGCGGCCAAACAGGAAGTGAAGTCATATGTCAGCAAATATTTGAGTGAAATTTACGCCACAGGGTGTTTTTAATTCGTCTTGATCCAGGGAATCCAATGGTACCTCATTTTTGAAAATCGGTCATACGGTTCAAAAGTTGCGTGTGTTAACACAAGTCCAACTTTGACCCGTTGGTGGCGCTAGAGTGGTATAATGAGAGACATGAAACTTTGCATGAATAAAGAAGGGACTGTCCTTAATGATTGTTCCAAATTTCACAAAAAGTTACCATATGGTTTGTCCGGTTCATCCACTCAAATTCAGCAGAAAAGCGGCCAAACAGGAAGTGAAGTCATATCTCAGCTAATCTTTGAGATATCAACACCAAACTGGTATGTCACTTGGAAGACACCACAACATGTTCCCATGTGCAAAGGCAACTTCATATCTTGAAAAATGATTGATATAAAGCAAATTGGATACATTGTTAACGCTAAAATAACGCTTTACACATCTCAAAAAATCACAAGTTCATATGAAGACACTTGGGAATGTTTAGTACACAAATCTGAAAAAAAGTTGACTGTAAGGTGAAAAGCGGATTTTTGGTGAATATTTGAAATATGCATGCTTGACTACTTGCTAGGGTGGTTCTCTATAGAATGTCTCTCTGTCTCCTCATCCGCGCGGCTCCTAAATCTCACACACGCAGTCTCCCCTTAACACACGCGCAGGCTTTGTTTTACGCACACACATTCTCACAGACACACAGCTTGCTGTCACACACATACATTCTCACAGACACACAGGGTAAGCGCACACACACAACCTCCACTCAGTCTAAACTTCAAGGCAAAAGCATTGTAAATGTTGGATTTGAAATGTAATATCCCATTGGCAAGTCTGCAGCATGGATTTTCTATACAGTGACAAATGTTTTTTTTTTTCGCTGGTTCGCAATGTTTGAAGGAGGAAACCGCCATCGCTGCTTGCAGCTATATTTTTACATTGGTTCTGCAACATTATGACTACGTTTTTGAACAAAGTGCGCCTTAATATATTGAGAAACAATGCGTAACAAAATGAACACCTAGTACCTAGTAGGGAGTGTACTCTGTATCTGTGAAACGCCGCAGATGACGCCACAAATGGGCTGGGCCTGCTCTGCTTTATTGTTCTGACTCTGCGGGGTGTAACAGTCAGTGGAGGAGGTAATGCCAAAAGATAAAGGGTGCCATCATGAGAACAAAACTGATTACACAAGATGGTCAGTGGTGAAATTAAGAGAAACACATCCAACCCTGCTGCACTCACACCCCCACTGATTTTACTGAATGTCATCACAAAAAACACAGCAAGCAAATAAGCTTCACAGACTCAGACCCCTAACAATACAATCATAAATATGAAGATTAAACAAAAGCAAGAAAATACAGGCAACCCCTCATCAAAAAATAAATCACAGTCAAGTGCAACCCAAACCAGGACCAAAAGTCCACCAGCCAAAGGATGCCGTGGCAGACGAGGATGTTGAGGAGCTAGCCACTGTAAATAACCCAGGTCTAATACAACAGACAGGAACCATGGATACTATTTCCCCTCAAAGGGAAGTATACAGTGTCAAGAGGGATGTAGACATAAAGAAAAAAAAAAGTCTTTTAAATGTCTTTTTAAAAAGATTTAAAAAAATGTGTACTGTATATTCTAGTATTTCCTCTGAAAAGAATCCAAACCCACTTGCAACGGTTGTGGTGCGACCACACAGGAATGGCACACTCCTGCCCTGTCTAAGCGACCACTAGCGCACACAAACACACATGGTTATGCACTCGTACTGTACATGCACACACAAACAACCCACAACTATTGCACAAATCTCTACAAAGTTGGAACCATTTATTTAAATTAAATCATTTGGTGCACCAATGGTGTCTCATTGAATATGGAAATGGAAATTACTAACCGTTTGGAAGTTTGTGGCCTCTGCTAGCTGGTTGGTCCGACTCTAAGGAGTACCGCCAGAAACTCAGAAGATTTATTTGGGTTCCTAGCTGAAAACACTGCTAATTGCCTAGACTGGCAGAAGGGACACTTGAAAAGTAAAAAAAAAAAAAACTGTTCATGATGAGATTCCTATGCTCTGTTTTCACACTCTTAATTTTTATTTGTAAGTATACATTGTGTCATTCTTAGAAATAACTGTAAATTGTGCCATTCCACCTATCTGCTAGTTCCTTTTGCCCTCCTTCGCATTTGTTGGCCAGCATGTCACCAACATAAACAGGTTGACCTTTCACCTTCCTGTTATACATCTTTGTATGCCTACGCTACTGTTTCTCAGCATTAGGTTGAGCCAAGGCCACGGCCTCTCATAGGTCCCTCCACAAAGACTCAACTTATGTGTCTGTGTCAATGTCTACTGTACCCCCATCCAGCAGAACACCTTAAGTCACCTCAAGGCAACAGGTAACGTGGGAGTGTGGCCATACAATAGAAAGAAGAGAGGATGCCTTATGTGTGGTCTCATGGTCTGTACAGTGCAGTTTCTGTGCTCCGAGCCTTTGGAATACTCTGCCAGAGGTCTTAAGAATGGCTGAAACTGTGGAAACCTTTAAGCGAGACCTATTATTCTCTGTGATATTTATCTGTTCTCAGTGGTCTGTAGTAGCTTCGTTGTACACGTGTATGTGAGTGCTTTGTAATATGTTTGCACTTTGACATTATATGGCTTTTGTATCCCTCTGGAAAATTAGTGTCGAACTTAAGCATTTGTATTCCGCCACCCCCTACCCCCATTTCCTTCTGTGAAGTGCATTTTGTTACCTTTTGGTATGAAATGCACCATATAAATAAAGTTTGATTTGATGATATGATTTTATTGTATGCAAAGGTTAGACTCTTTAGCATCCTAGGCCACTTGGCCTTTCACGTGGGTGGTAAAGCTCTCGTCATGTCCCATTGAGGCCAGCATGTCACCAACATAAACAGGTTGACCTTTCACCTTCCTGTTATACATCTTTGTATGCCTACGCTACTGTTTCTCAGCATTAGGTTGAGCCAAGGCCACGGCCTCTCATAGGTCCCTCCACAAAGACACAACTTATGTGTCTGTGTCAATGTCTACTGTACCCCCATCCAGCAGAACACCTTGGGCCCTATCTTGCACCCAGCGCAATTGACATTGTCACCGACGCATGTATAATTCCTATCTTGCACCCGGCGCACAGCGCGATTTTCCCTCCAGAGGCGCGCTTCGAAATGAACTTGCGTCGACATGGGCGGGGGCGGAACAGAGAAGGCGTTTCTCTGGCGCAAGTGGTATTTTGCAGTTTCAAAACAACGCCGTGCGCCGTGCGCCATTGACCAAAAAAAAGCTGGTCTAATGTGAGGCGCAATGTCTAAAGTCTGTAACGCATATTCAGAACGCTATTTTAAGGGCGCATGTGCTTGCCCGCACACTATAGGCTACACTTTACTTCTGTCGTCTTCACGAGAGATTTACACCAATTGTTTGGCAAGCCATATATAATTACAAGGAAAATAAAGTATTTACCACATGATGAAATCATTGTGATATCCGTATCCAAGACATTTTAAAACTAGGCATACATCTAGCGTACACAATTGACCCAAATGATTCAGGTTAATTGAAGCTGCGTGACATTTGATTTATTGTATGGCTTTGTTGCATTTATTTAATGCCAGTATTATTATAAATCTTGTAAACTCATCTTTGTGTATGTGGACTTTATTTATGTACCTTGGGTTTGGTCAGCTGGTGCACTGGCTTGGGTGCCGATTTCCATGCCCCCAAATCCCTGCAGGCTCTCAGGCGTGAGGGTAGACGTGGCGATGTCCTCTGCTGCCGTCGGATCCTGGGTCGAGGCAGATCCACCTCCCGTGAAGGCACGAGAACGTGTGTTACCTTCCAGCTTGGATGTCCCACGTCTCCGGACGTCATTATAGCGTTTTCGGCAACGTTTTCGGGTGCCCCGTTGCAGAAACAATCACGGCAATATCTTGACATGCTTGCTTGACTTTGCTTACTTTTGGAGGGTTTCTCGCATCCCCATATATATCTATCTCCCGGCTTTTTACAAAGCCATACAATATCTCAAATGTCACGCAGCTTCAATTAACCTGAATCATTTGAGTCAATGTGTAGGCTACGCTAGATGTATGCCTATTTTCAAAATATCTTGGATATGGATATCACAATGATTTCCTCAAGTGGTAAATACTTTATTTTCCTTGTAATTATATATGGCTTGCCAAAAAATTGGTGTAAATCTCACGTCGGTCTCCTCGGCTGTGAACTTTTCCGGTCTTCCACCAGGTAATTCCGCCATCAAAATAACAAGCCGCTATGGACTATGCGCTCCTCGCTCTTAAAGGGAATATGAAATGACGCTCGGATTGGTTTATTGCATATTACGCCCAAACCACACCTATGGCTGAGTAACCTCCTTTGGACCAACCCTTTTGACACTTGCGCTGGACGCAAGTGTGTTTTTTCCGCCGTTAAAATAGCAACTGCGCCATAGAGCCGCCCACACAGCTACTTGCGCTTGGCGCCGTCCTACTTGCGTTTCTGATCGGCAAAATAGGGCCCCTTAAGTCACCTCAAGGCAACAGGCAACGTGGGAGTGTGGCCATACAATAGAAAGAAGGGAGGATGCCATATGTGTGGACTCATGGTCTGTACAGTGCAGTTTCTATGCTCCGAGCCTTTGGAATACTCTGCCAGAGGTCTTAAGAATGGCTGAAACTGTGGAAACTTTTAAGCGAGACCTATTATTCTCTGTGATATTTATCTGTTCTCAGTGGTCTGTAGTGGCTTCGTTGTACATGGGTATGTGAGCCTTTGTAATATGTTTGCACTTTCACATTATATGGCTTTTGTATCCCTCTGGAAAATTAGTGTCAAACTTAAGCATTTGTATTTCGCTACCCCCTACCCCCATTTCCTTCCGTGAAGCGCATTGTGTTACCTTTTGGTATGAAATGCACCGTATAAATAAAGTTTGATTTGATGATATGATTTTATTGTATGCAAAGGTTAGACTCTTTAGCATCCTGGGCCACTTGGCTTTTCACGTGGGTGGTAAAGCTCGTGTCATGTCCCATTGAGTGCATCATGTTCCCTAGAGAGCAGTTCATTTTCTCTGCTTAACCATTCCCCATGGGGTGATACGGTGTGTTGTTAGATTTCTCCACCGCAGCTAAAGATGGAGCAGCTCTGAGATTAAAGAGCTCTCAAAGTTTGCACCTTGATCAGAATGAATACATGAAATCAGAAAAAACATGTACATGAAAAGTAAATTATTCCAAACAACCCGAGCAACAGACTTAGCAGACTGATTAGGGTAGCGATATGCCCAGCTTAGGTAAGTTGTCAGCCACTACTAAAAAAATCAATAGATTTGTCATTAGAATCTTCTGCTGACCAGAAATCAATGCAGACTGATTCTAAAGGAGCTGAGGTAGCAATGGAAATTAGACTATTAGCCGCAGGTTTCGGAGCCTTGCTAACAAAACACCTCTTGCACCTGTGAGCACAATCTCTGACATCTTTTTACAAGAGTGTCCCATTAGAATCTTTGTCTGGCCAGCCACAAAGTAGGGTTCTGACCCTGATGCTTCTTCATGAACACCTTTTAGAACCAGACATGCCTCAGGTGCCACAAACGGGAAGGTATTCATTTTAGTGACAGGATTCTAAGACACCCTGTAAAGTAGCCATGTGGTGAGTTTTCCCCACTGCCCCAAAGCTCTCAGTGTCTCACCCAGCACTCAAATGAATACTTGTGTAGTGTGGTCACCATTACCTACACAGCTGCAAGAACTCTTTACTCTTAACTCACATTTGCAGATAAGCTGCCATGTGAACTGTCAGAACTTACCTTACCCACAAAAACTGTGTAAAAAGGCACAATCAAAATCCTTCAGTGCAATTTTAGAATGACTGCAGCCGAGGTTGGATTAACAATCTCAGGCAGGGAACTGATTGGACGAAAGACATTAAAACTGACTGCTGTCCTCCTCACTGGCATACCATCAGGCTTACCTACAACACACTAGAAACAATCATTGGACTTGAGTTACCTGATAAAAGGCTGTAAAACATCCATGGCCACAATCAATGAATCCACCCTCAACAATCAACACTGGGGCTTCAAAAGGGAATCCATACGTCTCAGTAGCCAAGTCACACACACCCAGAGGACCAGTCTGCTTCCCTCCACAGCCAACCAGGACAATACCAACAGGGACTGGAGACTCACCTGGGAACACACCTGCTTCCCTCAGATGCAGCCCAACATCTGTATCCCAACTCCCCATTAACTCCAACTTGCCCTGCGCCAACACTGTGTAAAACAAGCTGTCACTAAGAGCCACTCTCATGGTGTTCTGCAAGGCTGCTTTACTTGATTTTGGAAAGGTCTGACACAAATGCAAATATACAGACTCCTTACCATCATTCAAACTGGAGGGTTAACTCAGATGCCTCGCCACTGCCCTCCTCTGATCTCTCTCGTTTCCTTTAGACGGCTTGTGTGTAGTCCCCACTGCAGCACAGAGGCCAGCACGTCCCACACTCCGTGAACTACCCTGACACTGCGGGCGTGTTTTTCCGCTCAGGGCTGAAACAAAAAGCACAATTTGTACAGTTTACAGTGTGCATGGGCAGCCCGATCAGACCTCACATTTTAAACTCTGCTTCCCACTCTGCTCACACTGGCTATTTTGGGTAGCTTGTGCATGACACACCAGTGCTCTCTCGATCATGACCTGTAACCTGTCTAGTGTGGTACCCTCTGCAGCTAAGCTATCTGGCTTGCCCACCCTCACTGAAGATTTAACAGGAGACATGTTGCAATCCACAGCTCTACCTAAAGATGCGATAGTGAAAGCGACGTGCTGGGAAACATGACCCCTCTGGGTCTTGTAGTTTCTCATGGGATACATAACCTCAGTGGGTCTTGTAGTTTCTCATGGGATACATAACCTCAGTGGGTCTTGTAGTTTCTCATTGGATACATGACCCCTCTGGCTCTTGTAGTTTCTTAAAAACTCATCTAGACGTGCCCGGACTTCATAAGCAGGCCGCTCAGTCTGAGGCTCACTTAGAAACATCAAGGAAAGATCTCTGTCACAGCTACATACACATATACATTACATACATTGCATACATTATATACTTTTACATCACCTTTAGCAATAATACACATACAAAGTACTCTCCAAAATACGTGATATCAGACGCCATGCAAAAGATATGCTGGAGATGCATTCCAAGCCCAAGCAGCACAAGAGGGAGAGGAAGGGGTAACACCAAAACTAATGCCTCACTCATCCCTTTACCCCAGATCCACATAGGCAGGGGTAAATACAAACACAAACACACACAAACACAGAAATTGAAACGCAACAACAACGCTACAATTGTGTAATATTAATGGCTTTATGCACAGTGACATAGTGCATCACACTTAACTTAAATGTGTTAGTAGCCTACTGTGAAATATAAACAAAAAAATTTATTGCACACATTTCACTATGATATCAAGTCCATCACTGTGATATGAAATCAAATGAAATAAAGTGTTTCTCGTCTCCAATAGACAGATGTCTCTCGCATGTTCTCTTAAAAATCACCCAAGTCCAAAAGTCTCTGTCACCAGTTATTAAGTCAGCGATTTGACTAATTTATGTATCAGGACCATCTGTGCTCCTTCCGGATAAAGGGAGTCAACCCAGAAACAGTCACTCAGGCTGATTTCATCTGGTCCCTCTGACAAGCCACCAATCACCAGAGGAAGGTCAGATCCCACTGGATGGAGCCTGTGCCATAAAACATCCTAAAACTGACACTGTGGCTTTGTAGAAAGGTCAGGCTCGTGTTAACCCACCATCACCACCAACAGTACCTTTTTTTCATTTTCACGGCCAATAAGCAAAGTCTGCCGTCCATAAACTAAAGCTAATTGAGTAACTTGGCAAAATTGGTTTGCTAATTAAAACCATGAGCAAGACCTTAGCGCAAACATTGATGGGTCGGTGCATGTGTGCAACAGACTTTGCCTGTTACCCATCAATGAAATTAGGGTCCTTGAAGTCAACCTCAACCTTCAAAGCGTGCAACCGTACCGTCCCTGTCGTGATGTGAGCACTAGATATATTGCATGCAACTCCCATGCTTAAAAGGGCTTGGATTTTTTTCTGTATTCTTCTTCTTTACGACTTAAGGAGTGTAACATTTATGACCATGTCAGGAAATGTCAGCTGTGCTCAAGAGTCCATAAAGAATCCGATCTGGGTCCAGAAGCGAGCAAACATGATCATGTGAACGGATATTGCATGAGATTACACTCTTGCCAAGGCTGTCCTCTATGCATCTCTAGCCGCCCAGTGTGTGCAACAGTCCTGGCCCTGTGGCCTTCTGTGCTGGTCTGAGACCTGTGTGATTCACCCTGCCAGTCACACAGGCTTAAGCCACATAGCTGTGGCCTCACAGTGCCCAGTGCCCAGTGCCCATTTCCCACGCTTTTCATCACCTTACTGCCCACGGATAACCAAAGAGCCAGTCTCGGTTTGGGGCCCCAGAGGCACGCTTAAGGAGTGCTCATCGGGCAGGTGAAGAGGGCTCCACTGGCATACATGTCAACACAGCTCTCGCATCCAGCAGCGCACCCCCAACAGCCAATTATGTGCCAGTCATGGAAACAAAAGGACGGATCATCAACAGCGTTGGTGGTATTTCAATCCACAATGTGTGTTAGAACTGGAGATTTTCCAAAACCGGAGCAAATCATTATCAGCATAATCATATTGTATGTTCATACCACAACGTTGTTAGGGGTTGTGAAATGTTTCTTGTCACACAACTCTTCTTTTTTTCACTGTTATCAAGCAGAGTGATGAAAGCACTCTTCTTCCAACAAGCTCACATTTTTGGAGAAATTAATTGGATCTTGTGTTATGATTATCCCATCTTAATTCTGTTAAAAGCTGTACAATAATAATTAATTAAGGAACTGAACATGAAGCTGCTGAGATGCACACAAACCACATAATTAATTGTTATCAAATGCACTCAAATAGGCATTAAGACAGAAAATCTGATTAGAATATTCATTATATATAAGTGGAATTATCGCATAACAGACAATGATTGTTCTCTATATTCAAATCGATCTTCTGTCATCTACACAAAAGTAAACATATTACTTGAATTCTTAATTTTCATTTCTTAAGTGCCGCTGCATCGAATCTAGAATAAAGAGTTTTTATTGATTGGTGCTACTGTTGTCTGTGGTACTTTCAATCACGGAAGCACTTCTTTGTTTTAAAATGTACACATTTAATGTTTAATGGCAACATATTGTTTCTTCATATTCATCCTGAAGTGAACATGACTGTGATGAATAGGAAATGGGGAATGCTCTTCTGAAGGAAGGTGAAAACTACAAGCTATTATATATCATTTATTTCTAAGTGCAAACACAGAAATCGTTTCTCAAACGAGAATAATCCTTGGGAAAAAATATATCTGCAGCAGCTCCCAGGGGGCCATAAAGAACTGAGCTCTGATGTGTACTATGGAAATAGGGTGTATAATGAGTTGAACCTTTACGTATTTTTCGGTGTTTTGACAGGTTGTTGAGTAGCAAAGGTTGTTAGCAAAGCTATTGCCCACTCAAGTGCCATATGCTTGAGTGGGAATCTATTAAGAATAAAAAATGGTATACTTTAAGAGTATGAGTGTTTCAACTGTATGTGTAACTGGCCAGTACAATACACACGTGTGGAATATCAATTGGCACAGTTCAAATTACTGAATGTAATTTTATCGCTAGGAGGTAAAATAAGCCATCAGAAATGAAAGGAGGATTCTAAGTCATAATGATAGCTGTTAGCCTACATCTACATTTCACATGGAAAATGTTCTTTATCAAAAGGATAGGACTGTACTGTAAGTTTATTCATGTATTTAAAACATTCTCGAGTGAACTGATGGTTGAGATTTTGTCAGGAAGCTTGTGTGGCACATGACTGAGCTGTGAATAGCACATCTGCTCTTATAGTCTATGCCAAATTGCCAAGTGGGTTTCACTCTCTGAAAAAAAATACTTTAGCATTCTCTTGTGGCCAGTGTCTATTTTCTTACTCCTCTGACGTGCAGATCTGTCTCTCAGGCCACATTCCATCTGACAAATGACATGTGCATGGGGACCAGTAGGACAGTGATGCAACGTCTTGTCACAACCGGCCAATGCATGAGTCATCGTCTCCATTTCATCACATTTTAATCTGGACAAAAGTTTTAAAGGCTTGCTTTGCATACGTCTTCATGTGATAAAAAGAACATGCTAAGAGGCTTCAAGATAGACCTGTCACTGTGAGCTTAGTCCCCCCCCCCCCCCCCCCCCCGTGGTATTATCAACTCTACGGCTCTCCCCCCCAGTGGTCCCCCAGCTGAGACAGTGTGGCCAGTGGACAAACGAATGACCTTTTCATGATGATTATATACTTACTTCTCCTGCCTCCCGGGCTCTGCTATGTGACCACGGCCAGTCGTGTGTGATTGATACACCTGGTTAGCCATGATGGATACGCTAGATACTCTGTGATTGTCAGGGAGCGGGAGGCCTGATGGATGCCAGTGGTTAAACGTGATCGATTGGAGTTTGGTCATGACTGCATTCGAGCGCTGTGGCTTTGCCTCGATACAATGTTCATGTTGAGGGAGTAAGGGGTAGGGGTGAATGTGGAGGCGGCAAAAGGAAGAAAGAAAAACCATTGAGAAAGAGAGAGAGAGAGAGAGAAAGAGAGAGACAGCATGCGTTTGAAACGGAGTACCTGACAACTGACAAAGAAGTCATGCAGCTGTAATAAGCACAAAAAACACTGACATCCCAGGTAAATTAATCCTAATCTAGCACCAAGGCAAACCTGTAAATTGCAAAAACATACTGCACCCATTTTAAAGGCAATAAATCAGTTGTCATTTGTGCATTTCTGTGCACACTTCATTATGACCTTAGTTGTTTTTAATAATCGTAATAAGGCCATAACTGTCACCCATTTTTCTGTTACATTAAAACTCTGTTGCTGTTGAAGTTAAACAACATGATTGACACATTATTTCTCCCACAGCTTAAAAGGCAGATGGCAGCACGGTAATGCTGAGTTTTAATTTCGTTCCTTGCTCTAATTTGATAATTCTATCCCCTAATTAATCCTGTTGGCTCTCCTCCGCTGGAGCAGGCCGTTAGTCAGACATGCCGTCCTAACGAAATATTAGGGTGGAGGATGGCTCTCATCACACTTTGCAAATTTCATTTGTCACCCTGAAACACTATCAGAGGGGCTCAGGTACATGAAAGCAAGATTAAACACCCCTCAAGGGAAAATAATTATTTAAACAGCCGAGGCACGAGGTCAGACGGTAACTCGCCCGTCTGAAATGGTCGTCTCCATGGTTGCATAAAAAGTGCCAAAAGAAGAGCTATTTGTCGAGAGGATACTTTGCACTGATTACTTTTTTCTCCACAGCAATCTATATGAAGGTGGTGGGCAACATTAACAGAGATGAAAGCAAATGGACATTTAACATGGTCAGCAGTGTCCAGCCACTCAAAACTGACCTCAAATAGTCTATATGTATGATGTAGACCTCAAGTGTATGATGAGCCTGTGTCCTTTTTACTGAACATCTTTCCTTGGTGCATAAACTGGCTACACTTGCCTGTATGAAACCACACCAAAAAGTGCCTTTATGAATCAGTTCTTAACCTCCCTGACTCTCCGCCTGACGGCAGGTAAATCTGGCCCTGACCTGGCATTGATCACGCCAAAGCAGGAACCAGATCCTATCCACAGTCTACTACTCTCTACTTCCGGATCTTTGCTTGCACTACCTCGACAACAAGCCCAGTAATAATTTAGAGCTTATTTTCTCCTCAACTGCAGCACCTGGTTTTGTGATTTTATTGAGAAACCCACTGCGCTCCGCTCTCCAACTCAATTACATTATTTAGATATCGAACAGCCCTTTTTGACCAAACGCTTCACAAGTAATCCCACCAATTGTTTGGCATTTGTGAGGTATGAATATGTGAATAAGTGACTACCCCAGGGAGAGTGAAAGAAAAAAAGGTAGTAAGTGTGTGTGTGTGTGTGTGTGTGTGTGTGTGTGTGTGTGTGTGTGTGAGAGAGAGAGACTTTGTATCCTCATGCATTTTCCATTATCACAGTTTCCAAATGGCAATGAGGCAGTTCCAAGGGCACTGAGGAATAAAATGACTGTCAACTCCTAATGTCCCAGGACAAGAGAAAGACAACCTGAGCGTTTAATGAATCAAAACATCAATTGGCAAGAGAAAGAAGGATTAGAATGAATAATTTGTTACACTTACTGTGTCTGCAACAAACAAATACTGTCCGCTGGAAGCTGTCTGAACAACAATTATTTCTAGATAGAGGGAGGTTTTAGGCATGAATTTACACTATTTCTGATTCCAAACATTATAGACAGTAGATTAGATTTGACCTTAGATTTGGTCTGTCCTGTCTGCAATTGTGTGGTCTCTACCCAAGCTCACATCCTAAAATCACTATTCAGTTGAGTGCCAGGAACTTCTGTGCCCCTCTCCATTAGTATGGGGCTTAGCATGATGGAGGTGAAAGGCCTGCACTCACTGCAGCACAGCAGACCAATTGTGAAAAGGTAGTTCTTGTCACCCAGTCACCAACATTAGACAGTTAGGCTTTTTGGAGGCACACCTGTTTATGATCACCATGGTAACATCATAACAACAACACATCTGGTTTGGAATAAGTATGTACGGTGCTGGAACAGGATGGAACCAGTGGCATAATGGAACTCAGCTGGAAGGTACATTTAATAGAATGAGCAGAAAAATACATCCAGCAATTTGTTTGTGTACTGCTGTAAATGCTACTCACCTTTTTTCATTTTTTTGTGAAAAAGAAGTTGATCGTTGCGCAGGGTCAATAGCATTAGAAGTCCATAACCTGCTATTTACAACCATGAGACAACTCACAATGGGAATTCTCCCATTTTAATGGCTATTTTTATGTCACAGGCATCTCATAAAATGTGAGTCAAATTGTGTTCTATAGTTTCATAAAAGGTCATAACATGGCAAAATCACAAACCGTTCTAATCACAAACTGTTTAGGTCAAGATACAGCTCCCACTATGATATAATGGCGTGAGGTTATTTGACCGAGCTTCAGCCTGGCTTGAAGCTGGACTGTGGTATTAATTCCACACAGCTGACAATCAGGATCTGGACTGTCGGAGTGGCAGTAAATCCAGCCTCAGAGTCATCTTCTTGTCGGGTTAGGGTCTTTTGATGCCCGTGCACAGAGAGAGACAGATCAAATTGAAAAAGAAAGAAAAAAATAAATGGAGGGGTCGGGGGAGTCAGGGTTGGGGGTAACCCCCCAGCACATAAACAGAAAACCTCACGAGTGTATGACAAGTCAATCCCCTCAGCGTACATCCCCTGCATCTCCTCCTCCTCCTCCTCCTCATCCGGCCTGAAAGGTCTCAGATCGACATCACATGGAGCCGAGGCATCTCTGGCGAGGCCTCCAGTGGTTTGGGGAGAAAGGCAAGCTCTCTAGTGAGTATGTGTCTCTTTTTCATTTAGTCAAAAAAAGAAAAGTCAATACCATGAAATAAATATGAGGGAAACCGAAGCCAAGAAATGAATCACAGACGCACAAGAGGGCTCCACAAAAAGAGAACGGCGTGATTGGATTTGTTTTAAAGAAGTGATTTTTTTTTTGTGTGTGTTGCCTGGTGTGCCCAAAAAAAGATATGAGATATGTTAATGCTGATGAATTTTTCTTTTTGCTTTGGGTCAACAAGATATTTCTCAGAGCAAGAGCATGCATAGAGGCTCAAAACCAAGACAGAAGCTGGAATGGAAAACATCAAAGGACGCCAGGTCACCTCTGTGCTTTTATCCCTTTTCGGTGTGGTGTGCAAATAATTCAGGCATGAAGTTTGTGATAAGGGAATCACCAGGAATCCAACTTTTGCAAAGGTCAGAGTTCACAGCTCTCTGACCTATAAATACAATTTTGAAGGGCTGCAGGTTTGTACTGTGTTCTCATTCTTATCGGGTTGCTGGTAGGTAGGGGAAAGGCAACGTGATTGCATGAAAATATGAAGTGAAAATATGACACTGTAAACACTGGCTGAACCCCAGCTTCTCTGCTGTTTCTTGTAGAATGGAACACTCTGGACATTCAGGGCACTTACACAGGCGTTTAACCGTGCACTTGTCATTTTCATGGCAACTCTGTATTCAGCACAAAAGATATACAGTATAGCCTAATTTTCCATTGGATAGCAATCATGCAGATGAGAGATTGTGAGCATCTTCCACGCAAACAGATTCACCGTCTGTCTTCATGCAAATTTTCTGCCACCGCATCTATTACAATGACACTACCCGTGCTGTTAAACAAACAAGATGCACACTGATGGAAAGATTACTGTCAACACCAAATGCAAATAGTTTTAATGTTTGCCTCTAGATAAATGATAAGATGTGTGACTCCTCTCATTAAAACAGAAAGTTTGACTTTCGGCCTGCTCTCTGAAATGGCCTCAGACCCAGTCAAGGAATCTTCAGGCCATGTGTCACTCTGCACCTGAGGTTGGAAACTTAAGACTGGCCTCAAAACTGCATGAATAGAATATAACTCTCATTAACTAGAATAGAATAGAAAAGCCTTTGCCATTGTCACTATATTTGCATACAATGAAATTTGGAGCGCTGCTCCTGTTGGTGTCACGAGGGACGACGTATAACACAACAATAGTACAAATAGCTATAAAACAGTGTATTAGATACAGTGTAAACACTGTATCTAATGTATCTAGATAAAGTGATTTGGCAAGTGAATAGCGTGCTTACAGCCACTTCAAGTCGTTTCTTGGATCAACCTGAAAGGGCTCCGAAAAGGTAAAAAAATCAGATTGGTTGTTTTAGAACGATGACCAAGGGCTTTGGGTTGTTTGAGGCAAATCCAGTCAATTGATTGGTTTGATTTCAGCGTCGCTGGAGCCCAATCAGTTGCTTTAGAATACCATTATCTGTCAATCAAAAGATGCCGATCAAGATCTCTGTTTGTTGGTCTGCTCCAGGCGATATAGATAAAGGGTGACAATTAAATAACCCCCGAGGCCAGGGGAGCTCCTGTCTGTAAGAACTCAGATAATTGACACATCATCTTCTGGGTGGACTCTATCGGAAATAGATACTCCATCCTGAGTGAGTCAGTGGTATTTTCCTTTTCCTTCAAGACTGGAATAAAATCATTGTATAGGCTTTCACCTTCAAGATGCTCCTCTGATCCACAGGATTTGTTCAGATGTGCTTATAATGAATGACTATGCTTCCATAGCTATAGAGCAAGAAGAACTCAATGACGCCTGGTCACAAAATGTATGCTAGTGATCCTGGTCAATCTTTTTGTAGTTCTTTTTGTTGCTGGAGGGCAACGAAGTAATCTGGACTACAAAGGGATGCTCTCCTTCAAGTGTTTAAAAGGGGACAATTGTTAATTTGTTAATGAACATTCATAGTCTTTTCAAAGTTGTCCTATGGTGTCCTGTTTTGAGGGGAGCTTGATAAGCCATGTCCTTCCGGTTCCTCTGATGAATTTGCTTGTTCATGTTGTATGCAAAATGTCATGGAGTTTTGTGGTGCAAGGTGAGAGAGGCACAGCAATGACTTTGGATATTACACAGCATCCTCCACACAATTATCCCTTACTGGCCTGATAGCTTTTTTTCCTCAGTCATTTGCAGAGCTCGTCATGACACAGGCTGCTTATCATGTCTATGCTCATTTTCTCCCTGAAATGAGGCTTTTAATCTTGTAACATTGAGATCTTGGCACACTGGATGAGAGGTTGGCGTTTCCTTGAACTGTGAATGAGCCTCGATCAAAGAGTTCATACTGTCGGAATGCTTATTTTATATAATAAATGAGAGGTGAAGGGCGGCGAACGTGAATATGGACCCAGGCATTTCTCATCAATATTAGAAGCATTTGACCTCTCCGTTGCACCTTGTTGTGAGAGAAAAGACTGAAATATATTTTTTTTGCGGAGGCAAGTGGTTGATATGTAGCCTTGGCCTTGCCTCCGCAGTCAAAGTAGATGGGGCTGTTGTGGCGTCAGCAGGCGGTCCTCTGTGACCTGCTCTCGTGCCATCCTGGAAGACCCCGTCAACCGTGGCAAGCTGGCCTGGCTTGTCTCAAGCTGGCGGGTCCTGCCAGGTCTTTTTCTCTTCCCTCTCCCTCTCTCTCTCTCTGCTCAGTCACCCCGGATCCTGCTCTGCTCTGCAGACCCCAGGAGAGTGGCACGCAATCGGAGGCTCTGGGAAGAGACACCAGTGTGCCGCTCAGTGATGTGGCTACACAGCGACTGCGATGGGTGTATCATTTTTCCACAATGTTCTAGAAGCTGAATGCAGTGCGAGTGCTGTTTTTCTATGCTTCTACCTTGCTGTGGAAGAGGTAGAAGTAAATTATATCAGACATGCTGCAGTACAGTCTTGTGTTGCGGTTTTGTATTTTTTGTTCTGCAGATGCTACAGGCTATGTTTCGTAGGTTGTCATCAGTACTGTACTTTCCAGCTGGAGGTTTAATAATGATTCATTTTACTTGTCTACAAGCATAGAATACTGAATGAGCTGGTCATCCACATTTCCAATCCAATTAGTTTCCTCAACTGTTATTAAAAATAATTTCCAAAAACTTTTTCCGGAAACTCTCTTTTTCTAATGTCATCAATAATGATACAGCTGGTATTTCTCATTTTAAGCTTTACTGGATATGGGCAGATGGCTTTCTTTAGCTTTCAGACCATTAGTAATGGCATTGTGAAACTTTTCATGTGGCTGAAACACGCACGCACGCACGCACGCACACACACGCACGCACGCACACACACACACACACACACACACACACACACACACACACTTTAATAATTTGCTTTAATTTCTGATGGTCTATTATGGAGGTGCAGAATGCAATGTCCCAACCATGTGTGTTGTTTGTTCAAAGACCTCTATGGTACATCTATTTCCAAGCAACACATTCAGCTGACGGCCCTTGCCCAGATGCTTTGCTGTAATCCTAGTGGGATCTTTGCTGACACTCTGCCACCTGAAGTGAAGACACAGCCAGGCACCTGGGCACCGAGTCAAAACCTCAGGCTCAGCATATTGGGATCAGCTCATCATTCGGAGAACCTACAGGGCTTTGAATTAATGCAGGAAGAAAGACCTGACATTTGTCAGTCAGCTTGTATTAGGCTCATTTTTGTTATTGTTTCTTTTTTTTTATCCACAGATCCTCAAGAGACATACGTGTCACATGGCAATTTGAAATCTGGTGGCAATGATGAGCATATTGAGGGTTATTCTAGATGAAGCCTTACTTTTAGAGTCAAGCCTGTAGTTCACTGACTGACTCATCTGTAGTATTTTTGCTCTAACGATAGAAGTAGCCTATATACATATATGCAGTAAAAGATTCATAAAATCAGTTGTTGCAACCTGAGAATTTGCTAAATTAATGTTTCATAGGTGATCAGCAGAAAATCACCTTAATTACAATGTACGTGTAGCGACTTACAGAAACATATCCTAATAGTATGAGTAATACCTGAATTATGCTCGTGTATAGAGTGATGTTATTTGGAGATCATTAATGCGTATTCACATATGAACAAGGCAAAATATAGTCTCTAATACCAGTATGCTTCCAGATCTGTTTGCATGTGTATTTGTTATGGAATTATCTATAATCATCCAAGTCAGAATATAGTCTCTAATATCTTTGAGTTCCTGAGTTGTCTCTTTGTGTATCTCTTAGCATAATCACCAGCTGTACATAATGCATTTTTGGCCCTCAAAAGCAACCATCAATACTTCAAAACCTTGTTTGTGCGTAAATAAATAAATGATGAAATATCACAACTCCTGTTGGTGAGTCAACATGCAAAACCAGTGAAGTGCAGAGACGAAGCACTCACGCCCACCACAAGTCCATCGCAAAACAAGTCGATATCAGGCACTTTAGGGACAACCGCGCCCCTTTGTCTGAAACAGGTCTATATTGTCAGACGAGATGAAGATGGTGGTTCAAGCTAATAAGCTACAGGCAGACACATGGGTCTCCACGCCTGAGAAAAAAATCCATCTGTGCAAACAGGAGGGGAAAATAGCCAGGGCAACAAGAGTTGTGACGCCAATCAAATGAGATATGAATTCAGATAAGGCAGAAAGAGATGCTGGGCAGGAGAGAAGGATGACTGCCACAACCTATCAGCTTACCGTGATTACCCTCACTCCTCTCCAGCAGGTCATTGGGTATTCATCTCTTTGTTTTATTGCAGCTACTCCACACGACCCATGAAGGTCAATCAGTTAATGTATGTAATATTGTTCTTGCACTGCGACTCTGATTGAATATCCTGCCCTAGCGTATCAGTTTTTAGACACATCTGTCTATAGTTACTCCCATTAATTTGAGCCTGACCTAAGGGACTCTTCAGTGAAATGTGTAGCAACAAAGCACAGACATGGATGTTTGTAATCTGATGGCAGTTTATTATGCTTATGAAAAGAAAATGGATCATATCTTTTGTGATTACACTGGAGGTAGTTGAATACTTTCACCTTAGGCCACAGTACTGTATGGGCAAAGATGAAGCAAGTGTAATCGCATCTTCAATCTTAAGTATGTATTATTTGCACAGCCCAGAGATGTTGAAATATAGCCTGGATACCAGCCCGAACTCCGCCCACAAAAAAATGTGGACGGGAAGTTCGGTGTGGCTCTTCGGC
This sequence comes from Sprattus sprattus, assembly GCF_963457725.1. Lineage (NCBI taxonomy): Eukaryota > Metazoa > Chordata > Actinopteri > Clupeiformes > Clupeidae > Sprattus > Sprattus sprattus. The sequence continues at coordinate 46,637,450 of NC_137923.1, read as the reverse complement.
CGTTGGGGAGAATTTTTTCCTGGTAGAAAACAGTACAGCCAATCAAAGTGCCAGGGCGGGCTTTAGACGATGATCGACAGATGATGAACGGTAACGTAATCAACCACGTCACCAAAGAGCGCTCGGTTCAAATTCGTGTTCAACAAACATGGCTGCCGCTGGAGAGCTAATATGTGTAGATTCTGCCATTGAGTCGGTTTTAGAAGACCTCGACAGCCCCTTAACTTTGACAGAGGAACAAAGAAACGCAATCAAGGCATTTGTAGATCGTAAAGATGTTTTTGCTGTCCTTCCTACGGGATTCGGTAAAAGTTTAATGTATCAGATGGTCATACTACGTTGCTCTGATTAGTTCTAGGTATCCAATTGAGCGAAGAGGCATTTTATTTCCTGGTTCGTTGAAACACGCCCCATAATCACAGCTCAATGGAGCAGACTCAGACTCATATTCTGACAAGAATTATGAGTATGACATCGTCAGGCTAGTTGAAATACCATGCAGTACAATACTGAGGTTGAACCACGTCAGAGTCAAACTTAAATAACAGCCTTTGATTAAACTGTACTGTGCCATTCACGTGAAAGAAAAGAAGAAGAAAAAAGGGCTTCTCTCAGGAGACTGTATTCTGGATGGGAGCAATGGAGGCTGGTTTGCAACCCTTTTTTATCTGCTGGGCTGAGTGTTCTACAATCTAAAGAGGCCACAGGGGATGCCCATTCGCTGTGTTCAGTCTTCATCCGAATGGGAGGGTGACAGCAAAGATGCAAATGTACTTGGCAAAGGCAACCTGAAATTGTCAGATGGAGTAAGCCATCACAGGCACTTTATTCTAAGGGTTCGGAGAGAGAGAGAACTTGCATTAGTTGACCTCAGTGCCACAAACACACAAGAGCTCCAGTTTGATTAGGAGAAACTAATTAAGTTATTTATTTTAAATGCAACCTTGAAAGTGAACTCTTTTTTTTACCCATCTTCCCCAAACCCTTTAAATGCAAAATGTCCCCGGTAAAGAAGGTCAGACCAAAAATTGCATTACGCCAAAATGTTATTCAAATTGTATGTGTTGTTCTAATTAAAATGTCTACAGTCACTTAGGAAATTAAACAGTGCCCTCTCCAGCTCTCTGCCCCAGGTAATGCACAGTAATCATATGATACAATAGAAACGTGTGTCTGCTCGCGTCGCCGTGTCCTTTTTTTTTTCCCGCGACAAAGTCGGTCAACGGCTCAGGCTTATGTCTTTATCAGTGCACCTCATAGAAGGAGGGAGTTATAACTGCCATTTCCCTGCCTCCCCAATTCAATCATTGTGGGTAGAGAGTTAATTAGTGGAGTTAACTGGCTAATTAACGTATGATGACTGGAATCGGCAGTCCCCAGAGAAGGCCCCGGAAGGCCAGCTGCCGAGGCTCAGTGGGCCTCACTCACAGAGTGAAACAGACAAAGAGAGAGAGAGAGAGAGAGAGAGAGAGAGAAGGAGAAAGTGAGAGAGAGAGAGAGGGGGAGAGAGAGAGAGGGGGAGGGAGAAAGAGTCTTTAACAGAGAAATAAATTCCCAGTGACAACGCTGACAGTGGAGCTGTCAGCAGAGAGTGTGCTGTGTGGACACCTGGAGGTAAGAGCGGCCCCCTCCCCTGCGAAAAAAAAAAAAAAAGTAAGCGAGTAAATACATTTATTAAGAAAGAAATATTACAGGCTTGTTTCAGTGAGAGGCATCTCCTTAATCTTTTTTTAATCCTCTGTAGCTCTCTGGATTCATACCTCCTTGTACCTCCCATCATCTGCCAGTGGAGATCCACAACCCACATTTCTGTCATTCTGGGGGTAACAGTTTGATCACAGCTCTGTACTGCTTGTGTAAAGATGTGAAGTGGGACTTTCAGGAATAGGTTCCATAATGCAAAAAGACCATGGATTCACACTTTCATTAAAATTCTGGGGCTTGATGAGTGGGTTTGGTTTACAAAAAAAAAACTTGTGTCAATCTGAAGGCTAGGTTGGGGAAATCATACACAGAGCCTTGTGATGTCTCCGACATATTTAGAATCATTAAGGAATTCAGTGCTAGCCCAGTGCAAGATCTGTCCATTAAACCTTTATTTAGTGACTCCACTCCATTATTTTCTATGGAGGAGAGCATGAGAGATAATATTACTAGAATCGCCTCGCTTTCTCTCAACCATTCTAGACACAATACATTAAACAATGTATAGGTTATGTTAAACTTTTCATAGATTTTAGAGGTGCATTATATAGTTTTTGTTGTTGAAACAAAAGTACCTCAAGACTTAAAGTAATAGTGAAAATGCAGTCTTTCTTCAGTATTTCTGTACATTTTTTGCATTCTGTTTCAGTCCTACAGCATTTCATGTTTACCAAGTAATTACAAAATATCAAAATCAATGAAAGACAGGAATAATGTAAAATATTACCTTTTCCCTTTTCCCTTATTCGTCATTATGGCTATTTTTAACAACAAAAAATGCACATTTAACACTTTTAATCAATTATTACCAGAATGCACACAGCAAAGTTAATGTGTTTATGATGTATGGCACAGTAGCTTCGTATAGGTTTTGGAAGTATGTGTCCTATTTCTGAAAAGATACAGTAGGCCTGGCTGAAAACAAGCAATATTTTATGTTACAATCCTAGCTTTATTATTCTAATTTAGCTTGGCTGTCTTCAATGACTAAATCACTACCTAAATTGAGTACACTGACAATATACAGTCTGTATTCAGTCATGACAGAGTGCAAAAGACGTCAACATTTAGCTCCATTTAGCTGCAGTTACAGACTGCCTTGGTACTAAAGCTAAATGGGTATTTGGACATCATAAAGCACTTGCCCTTCCTCTCACTGCCAAATTGAGTTGGTCATGACCATGGGGTCTATCAGCAGACATAGGCAAGCCAGGGTTGTGACCACTAGTATCACTCTCAAGTGCTCCAACTTTTCAATGAACTGGTATCATAAGGTCTTGGGAGATGGAGGTGCCTGACTTCTACCTGACCTTTTAGTTGTTGCCTGTTCTACCTGAGACTTTGGATGTTGTGGTATCTTTGGAAACAGGAGTGCTGTTGTCACTCAACCCTTTCAAAAATACAAAGTCGCAACATGATGTCTGTGTCAAAAGGCTGCTACACTGTGTGACTTAATGTAGTTTTCATGCTAATGGTCTCAGAATGTTCCAGAAAAGATGGAGAGATATTCGGCTTCAATCTTTTGAACAAAACTGTGATCGAGATTTACGCACACAGAGACACACACATCACAGCATCCAGAGTGAGTTGATAAAACTATCAGAGCCAGCAATGCTGTACAAGACACTACCCACATTATCATATATTTAGATGACAGAGAAAGAGGTGAGGGGCAAGAACAGAAAATCATGTGACCCTACCAGATAATCTGACTGGCGAAAAAAAGAAATGAGTCGCAAAAGTGACAGATACCAGCTGTCAATGATGCTTTGTTTCTACAGACAAGTCAAAGACTGAGTTCAGGTGCATGGCAACTGCTTAAAACTGCAGGGTTGCAGACATTAAAAAGGGCATAATGAAAGATGCAGAGAGCCTAATGCAGTTAATTATGGATGTTTCACAAGCAAAAGCGAGATTTTATGTTCTCCTCCAGGGTTCGTCGCGCTTCACGCTAATGCAAGCCTCCACACAGAACTTCCACCGCTGGCACTGACTACACTCCTGGAGGGACAGGGAAATGTGTGTGTGTGTGTGTGTGTGTGTAGCCGGGTATTCAGTGCTACAGAGAGGTCACTAACATAACTTTAGCGTAGCTTCTATTCTATTAGGCTATCACAACTCTCGAGTACTGTAGAGGCACAGAAAAAACAGTTTGGGCTTCTGCTTCCCATCTGTAGATGCTACGCCTTCAAGGGCACGCTGGCCAACCTGCTTCGTCAGAGTGCAACACGACAGATGGCATTTAAAAAGCAGCGCCGTCCATATGCTGAACGCGATATGCCCAGTCAAAGTGGAACTTGTAATCATCCAATTTAACATAGATGACATTTCAGGGGCCGGTGGAGGACAGGCAAGTACACAGCACTCGCTCAAAACAGAAAATCGTCCTGAGCACGAGGAATATTTGCCACGCTGGACAAAGTGAGGTGGATCACGGCGCTTGTGCACTCACTCTATTCGTTTTCCCCCTGACCTTTCAAAGGGGCTAACCCGTTCCATGTTTAAAGTGTCAACAGCTTGCTTTTCTCTTTGCTGCATTTTTAAGCTGTGAACAAAAAACTGCTTTATCAGCGGGGGTTGCCATGGTAATAGCATGGCTTCTTTCTCCCTTGCAGATTTGGGGAGTAGCGGAGGAGTCCCACGGTGTCCCACGGTGAGAGAGAGAGAAAGTAAATAAATAATTTCAGTGCCATCATTGTAGGCTAACATAAAAACTTACATAACTGCATAATATTATGCAAAAAACAAAAGCCAGGACATGTTTTTATAATAGGCATGAGTCAGAATTTTATTTTTGTATAATCAACCATAACAGTAGTATACTAAATAAATATGTTGCACAGTAACAGTCTGGATTAAACAGAGAAAGTAAATGAACAGCAATAGTGATTTAATGTTTCTGTCCAAATTTTGTGAGGGTTATTATCAGCCAGTAACATCCATGCTTTTCTTTCCAGTAGAGTGGAGTACTGTAATAGTCTCTCAACTGGTTTGCCCAGGACCAAGAAAACAGAGCGCATTACTCTAGTTCTAAATCTTTACACTGGCTTCTAGTTGGTTATAGAATAGCCTTTAAAGTGCAGCAATTAGTCTATATTACTGAGTTTTGCGCTTTAGATCCATGGGCTCAGGGCATCTAGTAGATCCAAGAGTCCAAAATTAAGCATCATTTAGCTGTTATGTTGCATAGAAATGGAACAAACTACCAGAAGATCTTAGATGTGCCCCAAATATAGCATTTTTTTTAAAAAAATCTAGGTTCCTGTCCATTTTCCTATGATTGAGCTCTAAACTTGCAATCTATTCTCACTGTGCCTCTCTTGTAATTACACCACTTCTAACTATATTCCCCTCTTAAGTGTAATACTTTATGTACTTTTGTTTTAATTATATCATATTTTATAGCCCCACTATGTGAGAATTGGTATGTTCCCTATCGCAGTTTGGACTGCGATGTAACATTCGGGACATGACACCTTCATGGACCAATCGAAGCACTTTCTATTCACGCCAGAAGGCCGAATTGCGACCAATCCCCGCACTGAGCCCGCCCAATAAATTGGCGGTGATTGCGTCGCTTATCCTCTTTTGTCTCTTCGCTACTGGAAGCTACAGACCGTCAAAAAAACCTTCTACACGCTCAAGCGTATCCTTTATTCTTGTGTGCTATTTTACTCTTTCGAGTTGGTGAGTTGCGGATTTAATTCCCTTACTAGCTCTGAGTGCTGCAAGGATATTCATCGCTTTAAGCAAGCTGCTGTCTAGCTGGTGACCACGCTCGTTCTCGACTTGCCGTCTCACTACTGCTTACAACGCACTACGTTGATATAGCTCTTGCTAATTTGTGTTTCATTTCAGATGATGTCCAGACAGTGGCTACGTCCCGGGCTGCAATGTCTGTGCTAACCTTCTCTCGTTACAGACACGTCGAGACTGGCGTGCCCTGACTCCAGCATGGCTGGTGAGTGTTACCAAGTTAGCTTATTAGCTAGCTAGGCGGCTACTACCCTGCTAACTGAGTTGATGCCTGACGGCCGTCGACTTTGATAAGATAAACGAGCAATGTCTTACGACCTTCTCCGGTTTAGTGCCGCGAGTTAAGGCTTCTAGACTTACAGTTCAAGTTAGCTCCCTAGCTTGTAAGCTGTTAGCTTGATAGCAGGCTAGTCTACTGGCTTCCCTGCAACTAGCTTGTTCCCGTTGGGTAAGTAAACAAACTCGTACTGTACTCCTGTCGCTGGCGTGAGTTTACGAGTTAACACTCGTAAGTTCGAGTTAGCTCCCTAGCTTGTTGGCTGTTAGCTTGATAGCAGGCTAGTCTACTGGCTTCCCTGTAACTAACTTGTTCCCATGGGGGAAGTAAACAAACTTGTGAGTTTACGAGTTAACACTTGGGGCCCTATCTTGCACCCAGCGCAATTGACATTGTCACCGACGCATGTATCATTCCTATCTTGCACCCGGCGCACAGCGCGATTTTCCCTCCAGAGGCGCGCTTCGAAATGAACTTGCGTCGACATGGGCGGGGGCGGAACAGAGAAGGCGTTTCTCTGGCGCAAGTGGTATTTTGCAGTTTCAAAACAACGCCGTGCGGCGTGCGCCATTGACCAAAAAAAAGCTGGTCTAATGTGAGGCGCAATGTCTAAAGTCTGTAACGCGTATTCAGAACGCTATTTTAAGGGCGCATGTGCTTGCCCGCACAGTATAGGACCTGTAGGCTACACTTTACTTCTGTCGTCTTCACGAGAGATTTACACCAATTGTTTGGCAAGCCATATATAATTACAAGGAAAATAAAGTATTTACCACATGAGGAAATCATTGTGATATCCGTATCCAAGACATTTAAAAACTAGGCATACATCTAGCGTACACAATTGACCCAAATGATTCAGGTTAATTGAAGCTGCGTGACATTTGATTTATTGTATGGCTTTGTTGCATTTATTTAATGCCAGTATTATTATAAATCTTGTAAACTCATCTCTGTGTATGTGGACTTTATTTATGTACCTTGGGTTTGGTCAGCTGGTGCACTGGCTTGGGTGCCGATTTCCATGCCCCCAAATCCCTGCAGGCTCTCAGGCGTGAGGGTAGACGTGGCGATGTCCTCTGCTGCCGTCAGATCCTGGGTCGAGGCAGATCCACCTCCCGTGAAGGCACGAGAACGTGTGTTACCTTCCAGCTTGGATGTCCCACGTCTCCGGACGTCATTATAGCGTTTTCGGCAACGTTTTTGGGTGCCCCGTTGCAGAAACAATCACGGCAATATCTTGACATGCTTGCTTGACTGCTTACTTTTGGAGGGTTTCTCGCATCCCCATATATATCTATCTCCCGGCTTTTTACAAAGCCATACAATAAATCAAATGTCACGCAGCTTCAATTAACCTGAATCATTTGGGTCAATGTGTAGGCTACATGTATGCTTATTTTTTAAAATATCTTGGATATGGATATCACAATAATTTCCTCAAGTGGTAAATACTTTATTTTCCTTGTAATTATATATGGCCAAAAAATTTGTGTAAATCTCACGTCGGTCTCCTCGGCTGTGAACTTCTCCGGTCTTCCACCAGGTAATTCCGCCATCAAAATAACAAGCCACTATGGACTATGCGCTTCTCGCTCTTAAAGGGAATGTGAAATGACGCTCGGATTGGTTTATTGCATATTACGCCCAAACCACACCTATGGCTGAGTAACCTCCTTTGGACCAACCCTTTTGACACTTGCGCTGGACGCAAGTGTGTTTTTTCCGCCGTTAAAATAGCAACTGCGCCATAGAGCCGCCCACACAGCTACTTGCGCTTGGCGCCGTCCTACTTGCGTTTCTGATCGGCAAGATAGGGCCCTTGGTCTTCAGAATGTTCGTGCTAGCTGCCTAGCTTGTTAGCTTGTTAGCTCTAGCCCCTGACTACTCTACTAGCTAGCTAGCTTAACGTCAACGGCTGTCACCATTCGTGAGCTTCGAACTAGCTCTGTACTAATGTTTTTCTCTCATTCCAGTGCCTCGGCAGACTGGATGCTCCGCATGCTTGGACCGCAGGGATGCTGGACAGCTGATGCACTCTGAGCAGTGCTCGCCGTCAACATCAGCGGGGAAGCCTGCTGGAGCCTGGCGCTCCTGCCGGAGCCCAGCGCCGCACGCCGTAGGTAACGGCCATCCCTTCTCTACGCCATCTCTCCTTCCCCCTCCCTCCTGTGACACAGGAGAGCTGCTAGACAACATTGGGAGTGGGCGGCGACGCTGTAATGCTACACTGCGGGGACACTTCCCCAATCTCACCCATTACCCTGTGTCAGCCCCGCCACCGAAAAAAGACTGCCTGCTGCTCACATGTAGCCTTCATGTTGAGCGTGGCGTGTAAGTTTATGTTCAATAAGCACAGCACTGCATGTCACACATTGCCCCCGTAGGAAAAGCAATGAAGTCATGCATGTTTTAATTCCCCTTCAACACATCCACCACGGCAGCCCTGTTCCAACCGGCTTCCTGCCTTGTGTGAGAGCTGAACAGGTCTCAGCCTGATCGCTTTTCATTGAAGGGAAGGGAAGTGGTCTCCACCACCAAAAATGGACTGCCCGCCACCCACATGAAATCTTCATGTCAGGCAAAGTCTCACAAGCATAAACCTCACATGTCACAAACATAAGTTATGCTTGGGTACGTTTCCCCCTCAGTACACCCACGGTACCCTTACACAAACAATGTGTGGTGTGTACCCAGGTCTTTTGCCCTCCTCCTCAGGGGAGCGGGCACAGATCTATAAGGGCAGATTGGCTATGAGCGGGTTCACTCCCGATAAGATGTTCAGCTCAAAGCCAGCTGAAAGGCTGTGCGGAGAGCTGTCACGCATACACTGCCTCGCCAGGGGTGCACAAAACTATAACAGTGGTTACACTGCAGTTGCCCGGCCCCCCCTCCCACGTTACATGGCTTATGTAAGTTCCTCACTGTGCCCTTACACCCACATTTTTCAATCATTTGTGATGGTGTGTCCCCACCTTCCTCCGAGAGGGTGGGTGGTCCAGTCAGTGGTGCCTCAGGGGCGGGTTCATCTCCTACAACAGGAGATAAACCCCCTGATCACAAAGAGGGCCATAAGTCAGTGCCGTCAGAGGAGGCAAACAAGGGCCACTGCAGCAGATTATTTCTCGTCCCCAAAAAGGACGGGAATGATCTGCCTGTATTAGATCTACTTATATTGAACAAAGCACTAATGCCGTTGAAGTTCAACATGTTGACTCCATGCTGTCTAGTTCAGTTCATTAAACCAGGCGGCTGGTATATTCGGTAGATTTAAAAGACGCTTTCCACGTACCGATTCATTCCAGATATCAAAGATATCTGAGATTTGCATTTGGGGAAGCAGCATACCAATGCCCCACACAAAGTGCGTAGCAGCAGCCATCGCCCCATTGCAGAAGCAAGCCTTCTATTTGGGAGACTGGGTTTATGCTCTCGCTCAGAGGCAGAGGCGGTGCAAGAGTGCCATCTAGTGGTGGCACACCTGTACTGCCTCGGATTCGAGCATATAATGTCCACAGCAGACTGCTCACTTCCTAGGCATGACAGTGAACTCCGTCTCAATGACGGTAGGTCTGTCGCAGGCACAAATTAATGTTATCAGGGCATGTATGCAACAGTTCAGACTGGGGAATAAAGTCACATCTCTTCGCTGTCAAAAGCTGTTGGGATTGATGGCAGCCGAAGCAGTTGCACGCCCACTAGGGATGCTGCATCAGGCGTGGTATCTGTCTTAAAGCTCAGCTCCACCAGGGACAAGTTTCGCTTGATCACAGTGGATCGCAGATGCTGGCAGGCCTTGGCCATATGGCGAGCCCCGCATTCCCTCTCAGCAGTGGCTCCACTAGGCATAGTGACGCGCAGCGTAACCACAGACGCCTCCATGGTAGGCTGGGACACGAAATGCGAAGGATATTCTGTGAATGGCCGTTGGTCATCAACGCAAGCCGCGTCACATATAAATGTGTTAGAACTGCAAATGATTTTTCTATCGCTTTGGCATTTCATACACATACTAAGCGGGCGTCATGTACTTGTCAGAACGGACAACACGTCCGCCATGGCATACATAAATCGTCAAGGGGGGGTGAGCTCCCCTGCGCTTTACCATTGGGCAAACCGACTACTCCTGTGGGCGGCGAAGCGCATTCGCTCTCTCAGAGCGGTGCACAATCCAGGTCATCTCAATTACGGAGCAGACCTGTTGTCAAGGGGCAACCCTCAAGCAGCAACCTGGTGCCTCTACCGTCAGGTGGTCGACCAGATTTGGCTACGATTTTACAGGGCGCAGGCGGACCTGTTTGCGAACAGAGAAAATACCTGCTGTGGTTTTTGCTGGGAGGCGACAACCCTCAGGGGCGGTTCTAGCAAATTGGAGGCCCTGGGCAAAGAACAATGTTGAGGGCCCCCCCCCCCCAAAAAAAGAAATCGTTTTAATGTTAAGTGGAACTGACATTTATTGTGAGTATATGACTTTAACAATTAAACAGTTGTAATTTATTTTAATGATGAGGTTTTGAGTACAGTGTTTTAGTAGTGTAACTTTTTTATTTCTTAATCAAAACAATGTGACTGGTTACATTTGATTAATGCTTTATAGTTCTGTTTCTGAAACTTCCAAATTTGTACAGGTCCTGTTTTAACCATTTCAATTCTCTCTCTATCTGTTAATTTGTCACGCCATAGGGGCCTTCACTAATCACTGTATCTCCACCATTGATGTACTCACATTGTTGACATCACCGCTGTCGTTATCAGCCAGCTGTGCTTGAGCTGTGTTCATGACCATGGCAGTATCATGCATGTCGTCGTCAGTGCGGGTGTGACTCTGTCTCGGATATGGGCAGCTGTGGTACATGATGGCTCACCGTTTGTAGAAGCAAGACAGGCAGAGCTAGTTGGTGTCACTACAAGCCGTTTGTCTGCTGCTGCTGATAGCAATCGCTAAACTTGGCTTAGCCGCACTTGAAACATTATCAGATGAACTCGACACATTATCAGATATTTCTTCCACTTCCACGGAAGAATTCCTTAATAGGAAATTCTGTGTTACCTTAGGTAATTTCTCCCTGAACTTCTCATCCTGCCCTTTCCTCTTTCTTTTCTCGCTGCCACTTAAAAGACGTTTCCCTCTTAACTTTGCGACCGCAAGTCACCACACGAAAAATTGTCAGTATTGACAGAAAAGTCACGTGACCTGTAATAATTTGTTCCATGATGGAATTAAGATTTTAAGCTGATAGTGAAAGGAAAATAATCGTTTTTCATGCTCATTATGAATTGCCATTATTTTGCAATGCCAAGTGATTTATTTTAATTAGCAAAAAAAAAAAAAAAATCGGAAATACGACGAGGCCCCCCTGGTGGCCGAGGCCCTGGGCAACTGCCCGGTTTGCCCGTTCGTCCGGTCCGCCCCTGACAACCCTCCATCAAACATGGACGCGCTGAGCCACCGATGGCCCAGCATGTGTCTTTACGCATTTCCTCCGATCCCTCTTCTGCATCAGGTAGTCTGCAGGGTGGAGGAGGAGGGCATAAAGCTGATATTAGTAGCGCCCCATTGGCCCAATCAGCCATAATTAGCGGACTTAATCAGATTACTTACTTACTTACCTCCGTGGGAGCTCCCTCTGCGCAGAGATCTCCTCTCGCAAGCTCACCGGATGGTCTGGCACCCCAAGCCAGAGCTGTGGCAGCTCAGGGCCTGGCACCTGAGAGGAACAGGCTCTTAGCATCAGGCCTGTCAGATTCAGTGGTGAATACTATACAGAGCGCTCGGGCAACGTCTACCCGATCTCTGTATACGCTCAAGTGGCGCATGTTCGAGCGATGGTGCGCTGCACGTCAGCACGACCCTATTGATTGCGCTCTGGGCATCATCCTAGAATTCTTACAGCAATTGTTTGATGAAGGAAAGGCGGCTTCTACTATCAAAGTATACTTAGCAGCCATTTCCGCCTGCCATATTGGCATTAACGGCAAATCTCCCGGTAGTCATCCATTGGCTTCGCGCTTTATGGCTGGGATAAGGCGTCTTAGAGTGCCTGTCAGGCACCTGTTGCCCTCTTGGGATTTGCTAGTTGTGTTACGGGCACTCACGGGTCCCCCGTTCGAGCCCTTAGAAACGGTAGACATAAAGTTTGCATCTTTAAAAACCGCGCTGCTCCTGGCACTGGTGTCAGCGAAGCGTGACGGTGACATGCAAGCGCTGTCTGTCAGCCCGTTGTGCATTCAGTTTTCCATTGCCGGGGATAGGGTAGTATTGCGGCTTGATGCAGCATATACACCCAAAGTAGTGACAACTCCGTTCCGTAACCAGATCAGTGAGTTGTCCGTATTCTCGCCCCCTCCTTTCGCATCAGCGGAGGAGGAGCATTTGCATTAGCTCTGTCCAGTGCACGCTCTACGCACTTATGTAGAGCGCACTGGCTCATTCAGGCAATCGGATCAGTTATTCGTATGCTTTGGTGCAAACGCCAAAGGCAAACCTCTGGCAAAGTCGAGCCTCTCCCGTTGGCTGGTGCAGGCTATCACTTTGTCTTATACAAGTTTGTCATTGGAGCCCCCGGAGAAGCTCTGTGCACATTCTACTCGTGGGGTTTCGTCATCCTGGGCCCTGTTTAAGGGCTTTTTTTTTAGTGGATGACATCTGCAAAGCTGCAAGCTGGAGCTCTCACCACACCTTTATCAATTACTACATGTTGGATGTGGCAGAGCCTGGTTTCCTGTAGAGCGTATTACAGGCGAGCGATCTGTGATCCTATGCGGCCTGCGAATATGCAAATAAATTATGTGACCAACTCCCCTTATGTATTAAAGGCGGATGGCGCAGTTGGGTGTAAGTTTCATAAGCAAGGGATCAGTGATCCCGTTTCACTTATATTGAATTCATACCCCGTATAAGGCGCACCGCCGCCCGCCACATGAACCTCTCTGAGGGCAAGGCGAACAGGTTGGCGTGTGCGTATGTATGTTGGCCGACACTGTTGCACGCGTGAATGGACTCGGTCCCGAATGTTACATCGCAATCCAAACTGCGATAGGGCACATCTCGATTACGGATGTAACCTCGGTTCCCTGAGCAGGGACCAGATGTAACACATGTTGCGTGCACAGTGCGTGTTTTTTCTTCTGGTACGCTCAGTGCTCAGAGTCTTCAGAGAATAAGCAACGCAATCACCCCCAATTTATGGGGACCTGAGGGGGCGGGCTCAGTGCGGTGATTCTTTGCAATTCGGCCTTCCGGCGTGAATAGAAAGTGCTTCGATTGGTCCATGAAGGTGTCATGTTCCGAATGTTACATCTGGTCCCTGCTCAGGGAACCAAGGTTACATCCGTAACCGAGATGTTTTTGCTCCTGAGCTTCCCCTAAAGTTGCGGAGTGTAGTTCACTTTTACACCACTGTTAGGATATACAAACCCTCTAATAGACAGTGGTATACGTTTATCTGCTGCCAACCTAAAGGATATGGAACCGGCAAAGACAGCAACAGATGCCAATTAAGCGTGTGGACTGACAAGGCAGAGTAATATTACAAGATTTTAAGCAAATTGACATTGTTGCAAATATGTTTTTTTTTTTATTGTGACATCGGAGATGAACGTTAAGCATGAAAAAAAAAATCGGAAATACTGCTCACATTTTCAGCCTATATACATGGTTTTCTAAGCGTTTGACTACAGAGACAAAAAACTCACATATTGTGCGTAGTATACATTGTACAGTGTAATTTATAAAAGCTAAAGCTGAGTTAGGTTTTTCAAGGCTGCAAACTTCCAAGGCTTATTTGGCATCAGATTGATAGAAGACAGAAGAAATGTATTTCATGTTTGCCTGATATGGGACTGAGGCAAGGACTTTTGGCATCTGGAAAAACTACAAATCTGTGAGACAGGGATGGCACACTACTTCACATTCTTTCATAAATAACATTGTCAGGGATGATTATGATGACAAACTAGCGAGGGGACAACTTCCCTAACACAGCCAAACATTAAGCGAGTCAGATGTCTTGAGTTTCACCCGTGCACAAGAGCAACACAAGACATCTGACTTGCATCCTTATGTCTCTTTTAGCTCTCGCCAACGAGTAATGGCCTGTCCAAGACTCTTGTTCAGTCTCTTGCTCATGTTTTTTCTCTTCCTCTCTTCCTCCGACAATGTTTCTTTGTCGCATCTGCCATCATGTCCATGAAAAGAATACTGTGCTAGCTTCTTCTTATAGCTAGCAGATGGGTCTAGTTGAGGTAGTGCCACAAAGCCTTACGTAGTTCTCGTGAGAGGTGTCACGCCCTGTCCACCAAAGTTAGTCAGTGTACAACCAAAATTATTTTAAAACTGTTATTTTAAGGTAAAATTGTTACAAAATGTTGCTTTAATTAAATATATTTCCATTTAGTTTTTTATTTTTCCTTTAGATGTCCCTGTTATTGAAGTAAAGCACATGAAATTGCCTCTGTGTAAAAAATGTGCTTTATAAATAAACTTGCCTTGCCTCTTGTCATTTTATTTTTTCCCCTTCTTACTTACTGTAAGTATCAGCATTCTCCAAGATCTCGTGGGAATTCCTCCTCTTCTCCCTCCCTGCCTCCCCTGTTCCTCCCCTGGATTCCAGTGTGTTTCTCCCACCCCTCTCAATTCTTCCGCTTTTGAATCCGCCCATGTTCTGTCAGCCAACAGATGTTCATTTATAGGGTTGACCCCTCTTTTTTGGTGTTTAATTACTCCATGTCCCCGCTGTTAATGAAACAGTCTGTACTCTCGCACTGCAGACAATTCCCAACGGGTATGGTGAGCTCTTCACTAAACCCTTTTTTGATACATTCTTCCTAGCCAGAGAATATCTAAGTCTGTAGATAACTGCGGTGTCTATGTCACATCTCATCAAAAGGATTTCATAATGGAAATTATGCAAACCAACCCACTAGCTCTGTACAGGGAGCTCACAACAAAGGTCCGACATGAATTCCAGTCATGAAGGCTGGCAATAAAGATGTGCAATAAATATATAAATGATTCAATTCTAAAAAATTGGGAAGATATTCTATGAATGCCTCTGCCATACTGTTAGTTTAACATCATGCTGTTTGAGAGCCCATCGAAGTAATTTCTCCCCCCCCCCCCCCCCCAAGTTATGCAACTTGACTGCTTATCGTTTTGTCCTTCAGCAGACAAGGAATGTGCATAGATTACAGGGGATGCGTTCATCCAGAATACCAATTCAGAGACGACTATGCTTTGATATCACTTTTTAAGCCGAAGAATCATGTTTTCTCCTCAGACGATCCATGTAACATGGATGCACCTGCCTGCATCTGTTGCAGACAGCAAAACAGCGATAGGAGATTGTAAATACTTAATCTTATTTGCAGTTTCTTGTCTGAGCAAGTAAAGGAAGAACATGTCATGCACCCTAAAGACTGATAATAGGGGAAGTCTAACAATGTAGAAGAAATCAATGAAGAAGAAATCATGAATAAATTAATACATCAAAATAACTAGTTTGATATACCGTAGAGTATAGATAGATAGAGATGTAGAATGATAAATAAATTCACTGATTGATTGCTAGGTTGATTTATGGATTGATTGATTGATTGATTTATTGATTGATTGATTATTGGATTGCTGAAGAATTTATGCTGGTTAACTGAGATAACCAATCAATTAAATGAGTGAGCTTTGTTAAAGGAGAAAATAGTTCTTTTGGCAAAAAATGAGGTACATTAGAATTCTATTTTTGTCTCCTGTTGAAAATGCAATTTATCGAGCATGTCAAGATCAAACCGGACAGTATTTCAATAGTATTTCAATTTTTTTTCTCTCGATTCTTTTGATGTGAAAATAAAAGGGATGTGGCCACAATGGGCATTTAGTCAAACGTCAGACGTTATCACTCGCTCAGCGGGGATTCCATTGCTGCAGAGTGAAAGAAACATTTAATGACACGACCAATATGAAACTATAATTCAGCTCTGAAAATGAGACCTTCTTGGAATGTGTAGACAACTGCCTGACACGTAATCTCCATGGAGCTCTGTGGGTCATGCCAATGATGGATGAGTGGCAGGCCACATACCAAAGAATATTGATCTTCATAACAGCGTCATCTGTCATCTATCAGTTCCTGCCTCTCATTCCCCATCAGGAGGACTCATCTTCAGTGCTGTGCTGGTGAATTTTGTGGTAAATGACTGCATTCTTTTACACAACTCCTCTTGTTCTAGTAAGAGATTTGCCTAGTAACGGGGACGCTGGCGAGTTTAATGCCTCTCCGTTTTTTTTTTAACCATTTTAAGGGCGGCCAAAATTTTACGATACACAGTAAACACCAGGTCGGAAGTTTTGCACTGAACATCATTGGACAGTAGAATGCAAAATACAATTAATTTGACTGCATTAAATTATTAAATTACCTACAATATTACCAAGCAGTATATGCCAATTGTTAGATGTAATGGCATTGCACGCGAGGAGCTAAGTGAATGGTTATTGAATGAACTGTTTATTAACACAATAAGTAAACTGTAAATAATAGCAATTCAATAAACAGGTTGGAAACCAATTAGACAGAATATACATGAATGATCAAATATACCTGATAAACCTGAATGCTTGAGATAAAAAAGGACATAACCCAAACCTGCGATTAATGAGGTAGATATATAGTAAAAGAGAGACACATAGAGTGGAAGAGCAGGGAAAGAGAGGCAGGCTAAGCCCAAAGATAGGAGAGGAGAGGAGAGGAGAGGCAGCAGAATAAGAAGAGACCAAACACTCGAAAGTACTTAGTTTTGTTCCTCAAGACCCATTGTTATGTGTTTCCCACAAGGCAATCCCTTAAGGCCACATTCTGGCAATGATGCCCTACTATTATACCCTATTTTTTTCTCAGTTAATATACCTGAGGTCTCTATGTCTGTATTCCACTGGCCTGAAAAGCTAACCCTTGGCTAGACTACATTTGGAGCCACCTGCCTGTTTTTTTGTTTGTTTTTGATCCGTCTGAATATTCCCAAGGAAGAGCATTAACAATGGCAAGAACCAAGCAGACCAGTCAGTAATCTACTGGTGGCAAAACCCGGTGAAAGCAGGCTGCCAACAAAATATCCCCAGCTACTGATGGCAGGAATAAGTCTCAACATTACAGGCCTGGTACATGTAGCTCTGAGAGAGATCCATTGCTAGCAGAAGTCCAGAAGTGTGATGCTGATCTTCCAGCATCTGATCAGAGAGATCGCTCAGGACTTCAAGACTGATCTGCGCTTCCAGAGCTCTGCTGTTATGGCTCTTCAGGAGACCAGTGAGACTTACCTGGTTTGTCTGTTCAAGGACACCAAACTGTGCACCATCAATGCCAAGACAGTCACCAATAAGCCCAAGGAAATCCATCTGGCTCGTTGCATCCAGCCAATTAGAGATTAGATTAATTAGCCTTATCTCTAAAGAGGCTGAAATGTTAAAGCAACTTGAGCTGCATTCTTTGTCTGAAAAGTGTTATATAAATCAGTGTTGTTATTGTATAATTTTTTCTAGACATGTTTGTTTTATTTATTTGTTTTGACATTTTCTGTCATTTGCTCATTGCTCTGAAATTGTTTCCTAAAAGACCAATACATTATGGGGTTTAAGTTAATAATCCCTCGTGTCTGATTATGACATTGATAGTCATAGAACTGTAAACAATGTTTTCATGCTGGTGTACTCTGCCATGTTAAAAATACATTAATCTGTATTTAATATTATTGCAGCTGTTTTGTAATCTGAAACCTGACATTTTTTTGGGGAGAATCACTGAATCAATGGGTACTTATATATGTAGATAGTTATATAGATTGTTACATTTAATAGATAGGTAGAAACTTAATATTTGAAAAAATATCTCAAGGCATCACTTGATGGAGAACTTGATGGCAGTTACATACTAATATTAATGGTGAGATGTGGAGAGGCGTTTCGATATGGAGGCCCGGTGTGAAAAAAGTGTCCATGCATGTGAAATCCAGGGCTAGAGCAGAGTGTGTCACGAGAGGCTGACATTTCGCTGACCTTCACTCCTGTATTCACAGGCAGACGGACATGAAGAAAAGAGAAGAGACTGCTAATGAGGGACACACACATAGAAGGAGAGAAAATGGCCACCCCAAGGCCACGCTCAAGCCTAGACCAGTGGTTCTCTCAGTGGTGACAAATGCAGGATGCGCACAGATTAAATCTGGTTCAGAAGACACAAGAGCAGGTAAGTAAGATGGTAATATTTGAAACAAAGGCACCTTGAATTATGGGACTTATGCCTGAGTAAATATGCCTATCTTAAGCTTTTAATAGCAACAGTAGCCATCACAGTACAAAATGTAATGGCCTGTTTTATGGTGTTATCAAGAGGTCTCTATTTGTGACATATATTAGCCATTAATCCACATTATTATGTTTAGAAATACTGTGCTTGGTCATTGAGGGTTTTTACGTATAGCGGACATTTGGCCTTGTAAAACAAAAAAATATTGTTTATGTTTATTGTTATTGTCTTACCTTTTGGTCAAGGTCCCTGCTGTCACTCGTTTGTCATTTTTTCTTATTCAGGAAATTAATAAAAAAAACAATAGCCCCCTGTAACCCCCCCCCCAATAAATACAAAAACTTATATGCTCCATTTGATCACTCTACCAAGCCAAAATATCGTTTGACCTTCACGTCACTGGCTGTCAGTATTCATTTGCGTTGTCATCCATAATTCAGAACGCTTCCCAAAAATACACATTATCAAAGTCCAAAAGCTATGACCATTTTTTTTATCTGATCTGACAGACTTTTCCTCTTTTCTTTTCTCTTATTGGAAAAAAGAGTTGTTTTGTTTTCTATTATTTCTTTTTTGTTTTGTTTGGTACTTATCGGGCCCCGTGCAGCTGAGAATCCCTCACATGCTGCCTGGCTTGCTTTTGATCAATTAGAGGAAGTCTTTGAACTCCAAACGGTGCAGTCGGATCCTGGTCTGCATTACAGCATCCCCGTCCAAATGACTCGGATGCCGCGTGCCAAAACATTTCCATAATTACAACCTCTCGAACACAACACAGGCAGGCACCCAAAAGAGAACTTTATACTCCTTCCTACAAGAGGGCGTGTGTATATTGGGGGTGGTGGGTTAATGGAAAACAGAACAGTGACATTGAGTTTTATTCCCATTGTTTTGTCCTCCTAACCAATCCATCATCATTAAGAGGGTGGATGGGTTCGGGGAGGCAGTGCTGGCACAGAAGAGAGCAGTGAAAGAGGGAGAGAGAAAGAAAGAGAGAGAAAGAAAGAGAGAGAGAGAGAGAATGAGGAAACATTCCATTCCAATTGGGCAGAAAAAACACGCCACCCTCTCTCTGCTTTCCATTTAGATCCACCACTTCACGCATGCCTGATTCCAAGGATCAACAAACAAACCCCTGTGCATACAATCTCCACAGGAGCAGTTGGAGCTCCGTGCCAAGCATGTGCAGTCGCATCCTTTCATTTAATAGACATGAAGAAGAAAAAAAGAGAACGCTTCTTACACAGACATGTGCTGAGGCCTGCTGTAGCTTTCCCCTACACCCCAAACCTCTGAGATTTCAGCCTGAGTAACTGTGACACTTTATCACCAACTGCTGTATGACAGATGGCAAGGGTTTATGGGAGAGCACGAAGGGACCGTATTGTGTGCTTTCTGAATAATACTTCATTCTCAATTTCTTTCAAATGGGCTCTCATTTGCCTCCTTAAAATATTTACATAAGACTCTCCTGACCCCTCAACAATGCCACTGGCCCAGATTGTGGTAAAATAACATTGTTGATTTCTGTCCAAGCTGCTTGTAAAATAGGCCTACTGTAATTTGCAGTTTTACCATGTACTGATAAAACAACGTCTTCTGTTTAATGAACATCAAATATAGCAAGTTTAAAATTAAGAGGTTCTGCTAGAGTGGCTTCTACTGAGGTGATGTTTATGACTGACTTAATGCATTTCATCAGTAGCATTCGGATGTGCTTAACTAAGCAAATTTTGATTTAGGCCAGTGGCTCTCAGACGTTTCATGGAAACAACACCCCCCATGCAAACGCACACCACCAGCACAAAGACTGAGACACTCACATATTACCTGCAATTTAACTTTTGATACAATTTTTAGATCAAAAAGAAGCCCATTAGCTGGTGCTAGTAACAATCAGAATCTGTAGCCTCATGTTTTGCAAAGCATCTGAGAGTACAGCATGTACTATTTTACGGCTACAAGTCCAAACATTAAACACCTAAGATAGCTACAGCATAGCTTCTCAAATCAATTTAACAATAGCAGGTCTGAAAGGTACCTGTTGTGAAGGGAGAGAGCAGCCTTCGCCTTGAAATCAGGACTATGGGGTACCAAACCTGCACCTTGACTACAATGCCAAAGAGCCAAGCTCCTACCAGTGGCGGTTCTACACGGAGGCCTGGGGTGGCCCGTGCCCCCGTAGACATGTCCCTGGCCACCCCTGCGGCCACCCCTTGCTGACCAAATTAAAAAAATTATGAATTTATTATGATTTTACACCCGAGCGCCAAAAGCGGTACTAATGCGACGCAACGTTCTACATGGGTAAATTAAAGCGGCGCACCAGATCACTGTAGTTTGTTTGCCATGTGTTGTGCTTGTTGGAGAGAGGAGCTACGATTGAAATGTTTGGCTCGCTCTCTTTCATTAATCGCTGGTTCTTAAGAGGAGCTGGTAGTCTGCCTGTGCCATAGTGATCATATACAACTGTCTACCGATGAGCTGTTGATTTTTCTGCCACATGAAGGCAGGGAAGAAGGACAAATAACCACAGCGCTATTTTCAAGAACCAAAAGATGGAAATATCCTATGCCTGTTGACTTTCCCAGATCTTATGTGTATTCAAACTGTCATAGACGAACTGAACAAATTTGATTTCATGACGACAAGAATTTGTGTGGGTCATACAGTCTTTCACGAACCCTTTATTAATTCCAGGATAAAAAAGAGTCAGTTCTCGTGACATAGTCGCTGTTATCTGCCAGTAGGTAACATATCTAGCTACTAGCTTGCTTTAGATTCCTGCGCTAGCAAGAAGCCTTTGATTGCTTACTGATGTAGCTTGCTCTTGCTGCTGAGTTTTCAAAGTTGACTTCAATGTTGTGAATGATCAGGGTGTTTTCACTGCTTTCAACACTGCAACCTACAACAGTTAGCAATACAAGCAAAGGCTTCTTGCTAGCGCAGGAATCTTATATCAGCAGTAGGCTAGCTAGCAGCTACACAATAACATTTAATGATATGAGGGGCAGATAACATCGCCTGTCATGAGAACTCACTTTTTTTCCTGGAATTAATAAAGTGATCCTGGGTCAAATGCCACAATCACCACTAGTATTTAATCAAAACAGGTTTAATGGGTACCGTTACTTCGGTTCGTCATTAAATGGCAGTCTTCACCATACAAAAACATATGTTGCTACTTAACAGAGTTTTGGTAAACAGTTGTCGTGAATATGAGACTCCTGCTGTCAAATCAGGACCAATCAGAGAAGAGCCCGTCCTGCTTTGGTTCCCGCCCACACAGTGTCAAAAGTTGAATTGATGCTCTGTATTTGCACCCTGTACTGTATTTTTCATTTTCATTTTTATGGCCCTACCTCTCTTGCACCTGAACGCATTGTTTTCATGTTAAGTTAAGTAATAAATGTTTATATGTTTTTAAAGTAATTCAAGTTTATAATCTTTAAATATCATTTGTTGCGGGTTTCTTATGTTCCCCCCTGGTTAAACCCTGGCCCCTCCTTGGCCCCCCTAGTAGAAATGGTCTAGAACCGCCACTGGCTCCTACTCAACCATAATGACAGCACTCTGTCACACTGCCTTCCCCTTCGGGAAGTGCACCCCTGTGTTTCACACACAAAGGCATCCCTTCAACCATTCTTCTCCCAACCATACTTCTCCCATCTCCACAGACTAGTGCTTCACCCATCTCTGGGGCCCCTCACCTCTGTGTGTAAACCTAACCTGGTAGTCCCTAATATGGTTCCCATACTGGGCACACCTCCGATGGCCTCACTGCAAGCCATCCCACTTCTGACATCATATGTAGTGAAGGAGAGAACAGTTACCCCACCTGGCATTGAACACAAGACTTTGGGGTACCAAACCTGCACCTTGATCGCATCCCAAAGAGCCAGGCTGGTTGGTATGGTAGTCAGAGCACATACTCAACCGTAGTGACGGCACTCATTCGCAGTACCATTAGCTTAGCAGATACAGACCATTGCCTCTTCTAAATCTGAAAGGGATAGGGGTACCATGAACACATACTTTTTAGATAAAACACAACAGAAGGTTTAATGAATGAGAGAAAGAGTACAAATCTAAACTACATTATAATCTGGGGCCTTGTGAGGTGACTGAGATGCTGATCATGTCTTGAGTTCTATGTTCTGCTGCCATAGACAGTATTGCCAGGAGACGTTTTTTTTACATCCTGTAGCCCTGGTCAAGTGGACAGTGGACAATCTAGCTAAATGTGTCATGCTGCGATTTATACATCGAAGTACACAGACAGTATTGTGTAAGTTGTTCTGTGTGACACAAAGGATTCTGACAGGGATTTATGTTCCTTTATATTTGCCTGCATACTGTAACTATGAGGCGGACGTCTCACCAAGTTCATCGTCCTGTGGCTCACAGGCTTTAGACGGGGTCAGTGACTCACTCACCGATTCGTATGTTGCCTTGAGGCCATCTACATGGAAATGATGTGTAGAACCTACACGGGTCAGGTTTAATGATGGAATGGTGCCTTTATCTACATGAACAGAACAAAATCCTAGATAGAATTGAATGTCAGCATGGGGGATCTTCATGGAAAAGTTGGCTTAAGATATTGTCTAATTACATTTCACCTTGTTGATACATATTTCGATTTTACCCAGAATTGCTCTATGTGAGCAGCTTGGTAGGGAGTGTCAAATAAATCCATATGGTCTAAATTATATTATCCAATAGTTTCCCAGTAATGACTCCTCAACTTCACATCAACTTCACGTGGGATATCAGGGCTCCCATACGTTTTCTTCCATTTAATATTGTTCACAGTCTATTCCTGTTTCCTCTAAAAGGGAGGACTCATGTTGTCAAGGTAACGGGGCTGTCTGGCATATACGTCAATTCATGTGGCATCTAGGTCCCCCGTGTCTGGCCCGGTCAGCCCAAGTCCCCGCTTCTCCATGGTTACGCTCCGGAGGTCTAGCGCTAATGAGAGGCAGCTTCAGTAGTGTGGTGGTCCGCGTGTCAGGGGTAATTCTATCTGAAGGAGACGTCATTTTCAGATGGGTACGAGGGGTGAAGACAGCAGCATATTTCAGTTGCGAAATCTTTTTGCCAAGCGAAGTGAAAGGTGAGAGGCACCGGGCATTAAAGCGCTGCTGATCTAATTGGTCGATTTCTGCAACAAGTTTCATTAGCACTGTGAGGCAGTTGGCATCAAAGATTTCCCAATTAAAAAAGTCTCGTGCTGGCTGGGCTATCCTAACATGTGAGTGGATGGCATCCCAGACAATCTGTCAGCTCCTCAAGGTGATCCAAGATTACTGAAATGAGGCTGAACTTCCACTCACATAGCAGTCAATTAAAGTGAAATTGTTCAATTGCATAGACATCAAAAAATGTATGAGAGAATTCCATAAAGTTTTGGTTTTAATATAGATCACTTGCAGCATTTGACTTAGCTGCAGTAGAAGCCAGTGAAACGGTGACTTGGGAGAATCTCACCATTGCTGGCCACAGCATACCACTAGGCATCAGAAGAGCTGCAGATACTATAAGCCTCCAGCTTGCCAAGGTGATCGTCACATTGCCCCTGACACCTGCATGAAAGCTTTGCTTCGAGTGCGCAGCGGACATTCCACCCTACCATCGTCGAAAGGCCTACCATCGTCGAAATGACGAAAAAGCAGGGGTTGAGGTGGGGAGCAATGAGGGCTCCTGTGGGAAAGCTGAAAATGAAAAGTCCCAGGTGCTAGTCTCCGGATGCTGTCTCTCATGCCCATGGCCCGCTCGGAATAGAGCAGCATCAATAACTCACTCTCCCCAGTCACTTTCAGTTTCTCTTCAGCGCCGTGTGGTATTCGCAGCAAACAGCCCAGAATGGGGTATGGATTATCCACAGGAGAGGCCAGTGGGTGACTTCCAATTGAATGTCAGCAGCCTTACCAGTAGAAAGAGCAACATGTGGTATGAGACATGATTCACATCAGGATACTGAATGGGGACTCATGTAGTAATGGAGGAAAGCCATTAAAGGCTGCCAATCTCAGAAAGCAGGGTCTAGGGGCACCACCTGCAGACAGGGTCTTGATTGTAGGTTGACCGTAAATTGCCACTCTCCACCTTTTTGAGATTAATGTGGTTGTTGCCCCAGTTTGGGACTGAATAAGTGGATCAAATCCACAGACACATTGCTGTATAATTTAGCTCAATCAGTATGAATACTATCTCCATTAATACTCAGAATCTATAAGGTTTCTGTGAGAAGGTACTTTACTGATGTAACAATTTATAAGACTGTCAATTTAGTGTTGAAAATAAATCACATTTGACTAATGTATAGTTGTCAACATTAGGTGTACTAAGTGTAAACAACAATTTAACCACCAACTGATCATAAGAAGTGTTTCATGGTCTCAGAAATAAGGAAGTGCTTCAAGCCTTTCCACTGGAGTTAAAAGAAGTCAACAGCAGCCTAGTACTTAAATCTCAAACATTGAAGACACACACTCACACACATCGAACATGACATTGCTAGATATCCTGGAGGTAAAGAGAAGGTTGAGTCTTCTTCCCCTTGAGGGCAAATCACTGTTGCATGAATTATTTTGGGCCTGCAGCGCCTACGAATCCTCCAAACATGAAATGTGCTTGGCATGATGAGACGCTTTATGTTTTGATCAGATATTTCACTCTGAGTCGTGGGGCACCGCCAACAGACTCACTGCGCCTGAGGGCCTCCTTTTGTGGAGTGACGCAGCCATTGTTTAAGGATTACTACGAACTCCGCTGAGGCATAAGACTTAGACCTAAAAACATTAACCAAAAGTCATTGAATGGACCAAATTTATCAAGTCCCATGGACATCATTTGTGTAACAAATGCCTCTCTCTCCACAGAGAGTGCAAACACCCACCACTGCAGACAAAGGCAGTTGACATATCCTAGTGTTCTCATTGCTTCAGAGTGCTGTTTGTTTGTCACATGGGAGTGCATAATCATGCCTGCTTCACCTCCTGTTAGGCCGGCTCATTTTGGGCATTTCATTTAGCTTTTCAGGTTCTTGGCAGAGAAAAATTAAATTTTTGCCAGAGTGTTTCTGTGACTCTGCAGTCTCTTCCAATCAAGAAAAAGGTCAGAAGACCAACAGCAACGCAAAAGTGGATCTCCAGGTTCTCATATTTTGTTATTCCCAACATTTAGCATGGGATGATTTGCAATTACTTTAACACAGGCAGAAATTTTTCTCATATAGATGTGTCCTTGATAGTGTTTCTAAAGGGTGTTCTTTCTCTTCTCGGTACCTGAAGGAAGTTTGGAGACATTTTTGATCTATATAAACCCTGCTAATTGATACTACAAAATCTTTCTTTATGATGTGATGGCATAAAGCAAGCTACATTTGTGACAATGAAAATGTATTGGTGTAAAACTTTCATCGAGGATGTAGAGCCTACAGTTTGTTATCCTGACTTTTAGCCAAGATGTAAGAGTACTTTGAAAACTAAAACGACTTCTGATACTATACTTTGCTGGTAGTTCCTGCTAGAGTATGTTTCTTTACTACGAAATGTGCATGCTAAGTTTTGCTGGGATTTTCCAACAGCACTTTATAAAAGCACTCCTTCGTGACCATAATGGGATTCTTAAAAAGATGTCGAAAGTAAAATGCTGCAGAAGTAAGTTGTTTTGTAGATTCATACAACCCCACAAGCACAGCCTGACAAACAATATGACATCTAATGATTAAACACTCTATTACCATGCTATAACACTGCAATTACAATGGATAGCAGTGTGTACAAACAATATGATGACTAATGATTCAACATTGTATTACTATGTTATAACACTGCAATTACAATGAAAAGCAGTGTGTACAAGACCCTTACTATTTGCCTGCCTATTAGGTGAGCTGCACAGTCCTCAGTGCTTCACTGGGTATTTAAAAATAATGCATTAATGCTATATCCTCTTCCAGCATTAATAGATTCAGGAACAGGTATTAGTGGGTTTATCACCATGGCTTTTTGATTCTACATTGCTCTTTGTTCTCTATGACTCAATTATAAATTTAAGGTTATGACAATTAAGGGTAATCCGCGAAGGGTGGCTTAAGTGTAGATGACTGTTCAGTCCAAGAGAGGGGCTTTAATCCCTCATGAAGATGTCTGCAGGCTCAGTACGTCTTAACAGGGGATTTGCAGCTCCAACATCTCCTGATACTGTTAGCAACTTAAAGATGTCAGCTAAATAACTTTACCTTGTTTTTTTTTTGTTTTTTTTGCAGGACAGCAGAGAGATTGAGAAAAAAAAACTAAGTGAAGCGGAGAGAGAAAGAGAATGAATGAGAGGGAGAGAGATTTCACTGAAGAGTATTTGCTCAGTGATGTGGTGTTATGTTGTGTGTAGACTACACAAACAGCACCATGTCCCCGATGCACAAGGGCAAGAATGAGAGAGCGTCATTAGAGTGGAGTTTGCAATCTGGACACTCCGGCTTAGGGCAAGTTTCAAAGCACAGCGCTGTTTCACAACACCAACTAGGCACAGGGGCACCCAGAGAACTGGCACTCTTTCCTTGCCACTGGCCTTGGGGGGGGGGGGGGGGGGGGTGGGGGGTGCTGGAGCATCTACCAGGCCCAGCGCTTGCCACTCTGCTGGGCACGAGAGCCAATGCAGCAACTGTCTCACAGTGATATTCACACATGTTGCTCCAGACAAACAATAGCCATTCTCCCTCTTCGCACCTGGGTGAAGGACCGAGGCCCCATACCGGGGGAGCTTCAGGGCTAAGCTGTAGTAAGTGCCAAGCACACCTCACTGGGCATCTGGCACCTGTGCACGAGAGGGTATATCTTCTCGCTACAGGCAACACATTTCCCCCGATCCCTTCCAGTGAATGGAATAGTGTGACTGGGTGCTAGAGCGGCGCCATGCCTTTTAAGTTACAATGACAGGCGTCCCTCTGACATTGATCTCAAAGGCCCTGAATAGGACAACATTTTGCTGGGGTTTTTATTTTCTATCGCAAACAGTTCCATGAAAGGAAATTGGCATAAATGAGAGTATGCTTTTGGGGAAAATGGTTCATAAACTTAGGCACAGTGTGCCTGTCATTTTTCAAATGTTTCTAAATTGCTCTTGAAATTACTGTACAGCAGCCCCCTTTCTCCAAATTTTTTTTATCTAAAGGGGTTGCCATTGGTTTCCAATAACGTTTAAACTTGCATTTCCTCTGATGCAATCTAAAATCGCTCGGGGACTAATTCACTGCTGAATGGTGGCAGAACACTTTCTATGCACATTCAAACGCGGCAGCAGTACAATCAGAAGGGCATCAGTGGCTTCAGTCCTGTGGTTCTTCACAATCAAGTGTGATACACATTTAATTTGTGTTCTTCTTTTGTGGCACACATGTGCAAAACGTACCTTTCCTCTGTGGAAATATGCCCTGCCTATGTTGATATTATACAGGTGCGTGTGCATCTGTGCAGAGCCACGGAACAAGATGAAGCATTATATTATTCTCAACAGGCACAGTTCTTGTTTCTGTTCAACTACGTGGAAAGAAAAGAACTTTGCACATACCAAAAATGACTATTTATGTAGATGAGAAACTCATGCATAAAAAGTCTGGATGGACTTTCTCGATAAACATTAATCTAATTATGTGATAATCCTTTAGTTTGTTTTTGGAGATGATAAGCAACTAAGAAGCAACTAATTTCTTTTAACCCTTTGTTGCCACCACCTAAAATGACCGATTTAGGGTGCTTTCAATTAAAGCAGTGGTGTAAGGACAGTTTGTAACATATATTAATGTGTGATACATCATTTTAAAGCTAAAAGTATGGGGTACAACACATCACGCCGTTTTTTTCATTTTTAAAATATATTTGTTTATTAAAAATATCATTTATGCAAATTTGTATTAATTATGCGCATACATTATGTACAATTTCTCATCTGAAGAGCAAAGTATACATTTTTATTTAAAAATTTCAACGTCAAATCAAAGCATAATCAATCAGCCATATCACTCTAAAATTTCAGCTTGATCTGAGCAAAACCTCAAATGTTACAGCCCAATATCTGGCGTCCTCCACATTATGTACATTTCAAAATTCCAGTATAATTCTGTGTGATCAAATATGGGAGATTGCGTTACCCCACACATAGATTTGAACCTGGGTCTACAGGGTGCCAACATGCATTCTGACTGCCATACCAATGAGCCAGGCTCCATAGTGTGGCAGTCAGAGCACTATACTCATCTGTAGTAGCACTCCGTCACACTGCCCTCCACTTCGGGAAGTGCACCCTTGCGCTTCATGCACATAGGCATTCCTCGCGCATCCACCAACAGTACTTCTCCCATCAAGAGTGCCCCCACACCCCCATACACACACACACACACATGTGCTTTACCCATCTATGGGGCCCCTAACACAGGTGTCAACCTACCTGGGGGTCCCTCATACAGTTTTACGGCCACGCCTCAGATGACCTCACGGGAAGCCATCCCACATCTGACATAATTTGTAGCAAACAGAGAGCATAGTCAACTCACCTGGCCTGGCTACAGGGTGCCAAACATTCACCCTGACTGCCATACCAAAGAGCCAGGCAGTCATAGTGCATGTTTGGAATCCTCAAGAACCAGGGCCTCGTTTCCGACGTATCTTAACGGCCTACGTGGATTTTCGCGACATCGTACACTAAGTAGCACTTTCTATTTACGTGCGTTTCCCAACCATAAACTTAAAGTCAGGTGCACGAGCGCAACGTGCACGAGTGCTTAAGTAGCTCTTAGGGTGGAGCTGTCCATCACAGTAGTTCTGAAAGTACAGCAATCGATGCCAGAAGAGTCGATTTTGAATGAAGTTCCAATATAACAAGTCTCGACATAAGAACAATACCTCAATAAATATATATAGGCTAGAAAAGATCAAATAAAAACATCACTCAGGGCATAAGCCGCCATAATATGTGACTTAATTCAGATATTGATTGAAAAACAACTACAAAAGGGCGCGTGTGCTGAATTAATTATTTAAAAACGCGCTCAGATGAACTAGAAAACAGACTATGAATACAAGAAGACCCAAAAGGTCATTGACAAACGCCCACACTTAGGCTTGCCTAGTTGTTCACCTGTGTGATCACTGATTGCAGGTGATTCCAATGTATTGATTATGGACTAAGGATTGGTTGATGCATCTAATATTAGGACCTGTGGGTGGTTGTCCGTATGAAAAGATGGATGCAAGACGTAAAAGGCGTGCGGCGTCGTTTGCAAAGGAGGGAATACAAGTACTCCTTGACGAGGTGGAAGCAAATAGGAGCATCCTATTCAGCCGCTTTAAAGGGAACGTGTCCAACAAAGCAAAGACTGCTGTCTGGATAAAGATCGCTGAAAGAATGGCTGCTTCCAGCTCCTCCTGCCCAGTCAGAACGTGGACAGACATGAGGAAGAAATGGCAAGACCTGGCCAGCACCACCAAGACCAGAGGGGCGGTTGTGCGGAGGGAGGCAGTGAAGACTGGTGGTGGCCCCAACACCGTGCTCCCCCTCACCACTGAGGAAAACAGGGTGCTGGCCATCATCGGCCACACTGCCTCCGAAGGGATCCCGGGGGGCATAGATCTGAGGGCGGGGGCTTCCACCTCCCAGCCCCCCGGGGCCTCATCCCCAGCCCTGACGTCCGATGCCTCCTCGCCAACCCACAGTGCCACGCCCACCACCGCACCCAGCTCCCTCCCGACTCGCGGCAGACCTCAGACGACAGGTGGCAGGGGGCAGAGTCGCGACTGGCGCTGCACCTGCAGCGAAGGTCTGCTGCAAGTGGAGAGGGAGAGGGCGCAGATTGAGCGGGAGAGGTTGGAGGTGGAAAGGGAGAAGGTGGAAATAATGAGGGCCCAACTCGCGATCCAGCAGAGACAGCTGGAGCTGCAGGAGGCGCAGTCCGCCATTTAGCCTATTCCTGCCGCCTCAGGGTGAGTAACATTTAACAGTGTCCAATTCTCCAGTGTATTCCATTCAATTTCACTATTCAACCTTTCTTCCTTGCAGATGCCCCACATCCCAGTCCACCTCCAACCTGATGGCGAGGAGGCATTGGAGCTCCGGCCACCCCTCTGGTGTGGGCGAGTCTTGCCATTTGTTCCTCACGACTGTCCACATTCTGACTGGGCAGGAGCTGGCAGCAGCCATTCTGCTTGCCATAGACAGCGGTCTTTGTTTTGTTTGATGATGTCCCTTTACGCGGCCCAATAGGATGCTCCTATTCCACCTCGTCAAGGAGTAATGGTATTCCCTCCTTTGCAAACGACGTTGTGTGTGTTTCCATTACGGTTTCAGTGGAATGGTGTTGGTATTTTGTGCTAAATGAACTTCGTGTCCAGTCATTGTATTATCAAACCTTTTATGAAATGTGTCTGTATAGACGGTTTATCTCAGGATTCACTTTGAAAAGGAAAGAACACCACATACGTCCTCTATTTAGTTGGCCATGGGCCAGTCGAGGGGGGGGGGGGGGGGGACAAAACACAAAGGGAAAAACAAAATTAAACAAAGAGGTTGATGACGGCCTGCCGGACCCGAAGACCGGCCCGGTGTTGTTCAGCACGACCTTAGGGTGGGGGAGGGTTGGCATCCTCATCATCATCATCATCATCATCGTCCTCGTCGTCGTCCTCCTCCTGGCTGTGACGACTATCACCCGAGCGCTCCGCTCTGGAGTCAACCGCAGCCCTCCCGCTGAGCGTTGGAGACATCGGAACCTCAGCTTCCACTGACCCAGCACGCGCTCCACCAGGCCCCTGGTCCAGGATGGCCAGGAAGCGCCCACGACGCATTCATCTGGGCCGACTCAGCTGCGGTAGCGGGATTGGCCACAGGAGTAAGGAGGTAGGATCTGAGCGGGTAGCCACTATCCCCGAGGAAGATCCCCCTCCCAAACACTCCTGCGGCCGCATCCCGCCCCACAGCTGAGTCGGCCCAGATGAATGCGTCGTGGGCGCTTCCTGGCCATTTCGCCACGATATCAACGAAAAGGCCTTTAGAGTCCACGACGACCTGGACGTTTAAGGCCGAGTAGCCCTTCCGGCAGATGAACGCCGCATCCATCAGCGTTGGGTTGGCAATTGGGATGAAGGTGCCATCCACCACCCCAATCACCCGGGGAATGCCCGCCACTTGGTGGAACTGCACGTTCTCGGTCAACCTCTGCTGTGGTGTCTATGCCACACGTATATGTTGCTGTGCGTGTTGGGCCAATATAGAAGTGACGGCCGCCACACACTTCGATACAGCTGCCCTGCTGAGCCCAATTCCATCGCCCACCACCTGTAAGAAACTCCCAGTGGCAAAGAAGCGCAATGCCGCCAGGAGCTGGACCATGGGGCTCAGGGCATAGTTGCGCCTTGTTGCCCTTCTTATCAGGGGGGACACGATGTCCAATAACCCTAGGATTTCCCCCCGGGGCAGGCGGTAGCGCAACAGTACCTCCCCATCTGACAAAATGTCGAGGGGGTTAAAACGTAGCCGCAGCTCAGCATTAATGATAACAAGACGGCTGCGCCGTCGCCGAATTCTATGGTTCATTTGAATAAGTCTCAATACACCAGCCATCTTTACTCCTCGAAGAGTGTAACTCAGCACTACCTTGATATAGGGCTAGCGGGTGCAACCCTCTTGATTGATTTCCAGCCCGGCTCAATGACATGTCAATTTCCTAATATTGCAGCCTAACTACACAGTCAGAAAAGCCATCTCCTTAGTTCAATAACATATTATTTTGTATAATCTTTAATGTGTCGAGGAGGTTGAAGCGTACGTCATGCGTGACTGTATGAGCTATGAAACTAGCGATTTAGGGCAGGAAACAACCACTAGCTAGAAAGCTACCATATAAGCCAATGGAGTGGTGGCATAAGCGCTAATTGTGCCATAAAACTACTGTTTGAAAGCTTCAGTTAAGACCTACATACTCTGCATCGGTCGCGAAGCACATTTCAGATCAAACGGAGTCATTATAAACATATAAAAAGTTGTGTAGATTAATGTAAAATATTCCTCGCTTCAAGTAGCCATGTTTTTATTTTTTAATTCCCCTTTCTTCCGAACGACGGTCGAACGACGCCCCTGGTGGATTAAATCGCTAAGTGTGAAGTTACTACTGGTCCTGACCACACGTAGAATTCTTCTCAACGAAAGATACACTTAAGCTAAGTGTGGCGTTGGGAAACCCGTCTGCAACGTAGGATTCCTCTTACGAGCGATTTCAAGTGCTTTTTAGGCTAAGTGCGCGTTCGGGAAACGAGGCCCAGGTTGATTCGGATGGAGGGAGGGCGGGAGAGATGGCGAGAGAGAGTGGGGAGAGAGAGGAGAGAGAGAGAGGGGAGAGAGAGGAGAGAGAGAGAGAGAGGAGAGAGAGAGAGAGAAGAGGAGAGGGAGAGAGAGAGATAGAGATAAGAGGAGAGAGAGAGAGGTGACTAAGTTCTCTGTTTGCTAGGTCACCGGAGGCGTGCCCGTAAAAACTGTATGAGGGGAACATGGGCTTTGGTCTACCATGGGGAGCGGCTCAAAGCCCTTATGGCCATGATACATGTAGTGGACCCCAGTGCTTAGGATGGAAATGATAAGCTCAGAGAAGTCAGAACTCTCCTTGACCATTTCAAAGGGCGCTGAAAAGCTCTGCATCAGCCCTTTCAAAATGTGTCCATTGAAAGAGAAAGCCCAGATCTGGAATTTGTCAATATATTAAAAGGTCCAACTCTCCTGGCTTGTAGGCCTCTTGGCCCTTTCCCTCTTGGTCTCACAACTCTCCCTCTCGCTGGTCTTGGGTTGGCAGGCAGATTTTCAGGAGCACCATCATCGCTGCTCTCCTCGTGGCTAATATTGCCATTACCTGAGCTGAAAATCAATTCAGATCAGAAAAGGAACAGTTCATTTTCTATTCTTCATTTACACACACACACACACACACACTCACATATATATATATATATATATATATATATATATATATATATATATATATATATATATATATATATATATATATATATATATTATGGCATGCCGTTCAGGAAATTAACATTTGAATATATATATACAAAAGTCTGAATATATATACAAAAGTCTGAATATATATACAAAACTCTGAATATATATACAAAAGTCTGAATATATATACAAAACTCTGAATATATATACAAAAGACTGGATATATATATACAAAAGTCTGAATATATATACAAAAGTCTGAATATATATACAAAACTCTGAATATATATACAAAAGTCTGAATATATATACAAAACAAAGTCTGAATATATATACAAAACGAAGTCTGAATATATATACAAAACTCTGAACTCTGAAGCGCTCAATCCGTCTTTGTCCGCCATATTGGATTGAGCGTTTCCTATTAAATCAATGGTACCAAAATGTTTATAATTACGTATTTCCTGCTTTATGAAATACTGTATTTCTGTTGTATTGTTCAATTTTGACATTGATTTCTCACTAGAAATGCTATAATAACACGTTTATTTTACACCGTTTGACTTCACCAAGGATATTTTTAGAGGCAATTTTTCCATTCACTTGACTGGGGTCTTGTCAAAACCTTCGTACTTCCTTGTTTTCTACTTTTTTTTCTGTTATATGGCTAAAATTGATTAAACATTGATTTCTCGCTAAAAATGCAATAATAATAACACGTTCATTTTGCATCGTTTGACTTAACGAAGGACATTTTTACGTTTAAATGGGATAGCCTACATCGTATCCTCTCGTCACATGATCAAATAGGGACTTGACATTGGACAAAAAATGATTACCCAGAAATCCTCATTGCATATACCAATGAAAATAAGACATTATTCATTGAATTGAATAGGTTTTTTTTAATAGTTTCCATAGTTTATGTAGGATAAGCATATAATTGTGTTATAGATTGCTACTGACCATTTCCCTTCTACAAAATAATACTTACCATGACCTAGATAGGTTGGCCATTCCAAGGCTATAAATACCATAAGGTACTTCAACACAATGTAACAAGCTATCGGTCGCGGGTGTGCTTCCAGAAAATAGTCTACCTTTACGTACTCGCAGATATGACATTTTGTGAAGCACCCGACGAGGCAAAATCCCGGACGATTTGGGAATCCCTGCCGGACGCATTTTTTAGGTCTCAAAAAGAGGACATGTCCGAAAAAGAGCACGTCTGGTCACCCTACCATATGAACAGAAAAACAGTATTTCATGAAGCAGAAAACAAGGAATTTCGAAGGTTTTGACAAGACCCCAGTCAAATCAATGGGGAACCTGCCTCTAAAAATATCCTTCGTGAAGTCAAACGGTGTAAAATAAACGTGTTATTATTGCATTTCTAGTGAGAAATCAATGTCAAAATTGAACAATATAACAGAAAAACAGAGTTTCATGAAGCAGAAAATACGTAATCACAAACATTTTGGTACCATTGATTTAATAGGAAGCGCTCAATCCAATATGGCGGACAAAGACGGATTGAGCGCTTCAGAGTTCAGAGTTTTGTATATATATTCAGACTTCGTTTTGTATATACAGCCGCGGAAAAAAATAAGAGACCACTTCAAAATTATCAGTTTCTCTGGTTTTACTATTTATTGGTATGTGTTAAAGTAAAATGTACATATTTGTTTTATTCTATAACCTACTGGCAACATTCCTACCAAATTTCAAATAAAAATATTGTCATTTAGATCATTTATTTGCAGAAAAATGACAATTGGTCAAAATAGCAAAAATGATGCAGTGTCTTCAGATCTCGAATAATGCAAAGAAAACAAGCTCATATTCATTTTTAAACTACACAATACTAATGCTTACACTTAGGAAGAGTTCAGAAATCAATATTTGGTGGAATAACCTTGATTTAAAATCACAACTTTCATGTGTCTTGGCATGCTCTCCACCAGTCTTTCACATTGCCGTTGGGTGACTTTATGCTACTCCTGGCGCAAGAATTCAAGCAGCTCGGCTTCTTTTCATGGCTTGTGACCATCCATCTTCCTCTTGATCACATTTCAGAGGTTTTTTTATGGGATTCAGGTCTCGAAATTGGGCTGGCCATGACAGGGTCCTGATCTGGTGGTACTCCATCCACACCTTTACTGGCCTGGCTGCGTGGCATGGAGCATTGCCCTGCTGGAAAAAACACTTCTCAGAGTTGGGGAACATTGTCAAACTAAAAGAAGCAAGTTTTTCTTCCGGGACAACGTTGTACTTTGCCTGGCTGAGGTTTGTAAAAGACCATAAGGGTTGAAAAAAGCGGACTGGAGGGTCTTCTAGTTCGTCTTCTCTGATGAGTCCAATTTTCAGCTTTGCCCAACACATGGTCGTCTGATGGTTAGACGGAGACCTGGAGAGGCCTACAAGCCAGCGAGTCTTGCACCTACTGTGAAATCGGACTCATCAGAGAAGACGAACTTAGAAGAACCTCCAGTCCGCTTTTTCAATCCTTATGGTCTTTTACAAACCTCAGCCAGGCAAAGTACAACGTTGTCCCGGAAGAAAAACTTGCTTCCTTTTGCTCTGACAATGTTCCCCAACTCTGAGAAGTGTTTTTTCCAGCAGGGCAATGCTCCATGCCACACAGCCAGGCCAGTTAAGGTGTGGATGGAGTACCACCAGATCAGGACCCTGTCATGGCCAGCCCAATTTCGAGACCTGAATCCCATAAAAAACCTCTGAAATGTGATCAAGAGGAAGATGGATGGTCACAAGCCATGAAAAGAAGCCGAACTGCTTGAATTCTTGCGCCAGGAGTAGCATAAAGTCACCCAACGGCAATGTGAAAGACTGGTGGAGAGCATGCCAATACACATGAAAGTTGTGATTTTAAATCAAGGTTATTCCACCAAATATTGATTTCTGAACTCTTCCTAAGTGTAAGCATTAGTATTGTGTAGTTTAAAAATGAATATGAGCTTGTTTTCTTTGCATTATTCGAGATCTGAAGACACTGCACAATTTTTGCTATTTTGACCAATTGTCATTTTTCTGCAAATAAATGATCTAAATGACAATATTTTTATTTGAAATTTGGTAGGAATGTTGCCAGTAGGTTATAGAATAAAACTAAAATGTACATTTTACTTTAACACATACCAATAAATAGTAAAACCAGAGAAACTGATAATTTTGAAGTGGTCTCTTAATTTTTTCCGCGGCTGTATATTCAGACTTTGTTTTGTATATATATATTCAGACTTCGTTTTGTATATATATTCAGACTTTTGTATATATATTCAGAGTTTTGTATATATATTCAGACTTTTGTATATATATATTCAGAGTTTTGTATATATATTCAGACTTTTGTATATATATTCAGACTTCTGTATATATATTCAGAGTTTTGTATATTCAGACTTTTGTATATATATATCCAGAGTTTCAGGCACGTGCACAGATAGACCCCAAGTGGTGCTCAAGCACCAGCCCTTGTGCCCTGGTTGACAAAAAGTGCCCTTTTTGGCTGGAGCCCAAAACATTTTTCATTCATCAATATTTTTTAGAATACAAATTAGTCCCTCTGTCATCAATTTCCCATGTGTTTTGATATCTGAGGGGGGCATTTATTTGAGTTCTTGTGAGAATTTCGCCCCGACATGCTCCGCGGCATAGACTAGAATACGTATTGTATGCCTACGCCCACGGTGCTCACAAGCCCCCGCTGCGCCTCTCCCTCCTCATCCCCCACATCCCCTAAACCGCAGTCTACTTCTTCACTGACCTGCAGCAGACAAACAGGTAATGCCGGTGTTTGTGCAATCCCCCGACGTTTTTTGTTATAAATTAACAACAACATTAGTGCCGCTGAAAACATTACGTTTGAAAACATAACTGGTCTGATGTTTCCTAAAAAAAAAAAAAAAACGAACTTGATTTCAAAGCATTGTCCAGCTGTTTACTGACGTTTGTCATGTTTAATGTCATTATTTGTCTGAAAGTGCATATTTTGTGTTGTATAAATTCCGTTTAGACAATTTCGAAAGTATGTTGAATTTGTGTTCAGAAATGTCACGAGAATTCACAGCTAGAAAATAGCAGGTAGGCCTAAACTATGCTAGCTCTCGGTGTCATGCTATCCTTGTCCCACATTGTTTAACGTGATATTTATGTATCTCCTCGTTTTGCCTGTTTAACAATGATCAAACTTGAATGAGTAATTGCAGAGGGTGAAAAAGAGTAAAATAAGGGAAATGTAGCTGTCTAATCCTGCCAAAAGGAAACACAGGTTGAGAACAGCATAATTAGTGTAATGCTTCTTATGCTTTAACCTTCAGAGAACAGTACAATTATTATCCACAAAATTGATTTATCTCATTTACTAAATTTGCAGCATAATGCCAAAAAAAGACAGACTTAAGAAGCAGAAGGACAGGGAACTGCAGCAAGCAACTCCCTTAAACTTGGATCAGGCCATCAACGAGCCAACCAAATGAGGGAGAATCAGTTACCCAGAGGAGA
The DNA here is from genome assembly GCF_963457725.1 of Sprattus sprattus. NCBI lineage: Eukaryota > Metazoa > Chordata > Actinopteri > Clupeiformes > Clupeidae > Sprattus > Sprattus sprattus. The sequence goes on along the minus strand of NC_137923.1, from coordinate 46,599,899 downwards.
CCATCACAGATGAGGAAGGATAGACAAGGTGTAGGACTAAGTTATGTTCAGGGGCAGCAACAGAAACAGTGTTGCCTGAGGAGATGAGTAAATAAGAGGGTGAAGAAGTGACAGCAGCCCTCTCTACATCACAGCAAGGGCATGTGGAGGAAAGAGCTGAAAGTGAGGATGCGATTTCCAAAATAGCCACCATGCCATATCTTACAGATCCGTGCCATGTTGACGCATTTAACATCAGGTGCAATGAGAGCTACATAGCTATGTGCTGCAGTGTAGGGCCCTCTCAACCAGATTTCCCCCCCCCAAAAAATGATGAAGGGTGGTCGTTCCAAAAGCATTGGTTTTCTGGAAATGGGTGGCTGGAGTATTCCCTCCACAATGGCAAGGATTTCTTGCAGGTTCTTTGAGGGAAAGCTGGAGTGGAACACCTTTACCTCGGTCTTCAGCTGGTCCTCATTTTAATTTCATAAATCATTTTTGCGATGGGTGCCCTTTTTTTTGGTTTGAGCACCTGCCCCCCAAAATGTCTGTGCACGTGCCTGCAGAGTTTTGTATATATATTCAGACTTTTGTATATATATTCAGAGTTTTGTATATATATTCAGACTTTTGTATGTATATATTCAAATGTTAATTTCCTGAACGGCATGCCATAATATATATATATATATATATATATATATACTGTATATATTGTGAAGGGCTGGAATAACAAGCACACAAAACCTTGAGGTCTCAAATCAACAACGAAATATTGACAGAACTACACTAAAACCATAAGTAACAGTCACATTTTTTTTCATGAATTAGGTAAGAAAAACATCTTGAAAGGAAAAGAAATACGCCTTTATCTTTTCTTCTAAATGTCTTGTTAGTCCCTGCTTGCTTATGCCTTACTAATGCCAAAATGTAAACCCAGTAACATGTTGTTTGCTATTAGTACAAGGTGCGTCTGCGTCAGCTTTGGGGTAAACGAAACACATGATCATGTGAATGTTCGCCCTCACAAATGTCTTATAAATCTTGCCAAATTGATAGCCGGTCACAAAACTAAATACAAAGGTTGGATAAAGTTAATTATTTACTCCGAGAAACAAATGAGGAAAGCTAGCATGCATTTCAGTGACTACTTGTTGGGTGTGTGTATTTACGATGAGGTATGTACCTTGTGATAGAAACGCAGTCGGAGTACTTTTCTCCAGCGGTTTCTCCTTCCAATCCTCGGTAAAATTCAAAGTTTTTCTCCACTAGAAATCCATCCAGGACCACTGTGTACATTGGTTTCTTGGTCACTCATCAATCATTAGAAATGCTGCTTCTTCTTGTGCTGAAAATCGCTGTTTCTCACTTGAGGTGTCGCATACTCGCGGACGCCATGTTTGTTTTCTCTAACCTCAGTCACGTCACTCACGTAGCTTGATTTGACGAGCTCTGTGGGACTAGCCAATCAATAAAATGGATTTAAAAAGCATGCAATATGATTGGATGGGTCTTGAGGTTTTGTAAATTTTCCGTTGTCATGGCACCAAAACGTCATCGTTCGAATAAGAACGATATTAACACGGAGCGGCACCAAGGGGTTAACAAAGTTATTCTGGTAATTTCCAAGGCCCTGTTCTACGGCTAAACAATAGCACTGACACATTTGATTAACATTATGTTACTGCCATTTTCCACCAATGTGCCAGTCGTTCATGCTCCATCACACTGCAATCAAGTAAAATGTATTTGTTTGGATACAGCTGAAATGCTCAGTGTAAGGTGACCAGATTTCTGAGACAAAATCCGGGGACAATTTCAGTTCAGATACGTTAATACCTCCAAAACGTAAAGTTTTTGTCTTTGTAAACGGAAAAACGGGGACACTGGCTGGGCCCTTTTTCATAAAGCAGTTTATCTTACCCTTGTTCTTGTAAATTGCAAGGGGAAGTGTCAAACAAAGAGTATTTATCTTAAAACTAATCACAAAGTGGCTGAAATGAAGAGTAGTAAAGGTAACAACCTTTTGCCAGATAATTAGAACCAATTTTTTGTGATAAGAACCACGTTGACTCAAGCTTCCTTGCAGTAGGCCTAACCTCTGTGCTTGTCTGATAAGTGACTGGTCTGCACATATGGGTGTCAGGTGTATGTTTTTCCAGCATAGAACATGTTAAGGCCATTGAGGAAACTAAATGCAGTGTATTCCTATATTCTGTGTAATCAGCTGGAACAATGAAAATACAGATTAAGCCCATACACTCCATGATCTTTGGAATTGTTTTTTAGGTATTACTATACCAAAAGTGATTTAAGAAACAAACAAGCAAAAAGATTCAAAATACAATTTCAGTAAAAAAAATCCAAGCAATGTCAAGGTGAAGGGGGGAGATCTGAATAATCTAAATAATAACAAGTTCTGTGGCACACTTCCAGTTGACATCTTTGTTAATGCAGAATATGTGAAGTTAATGTGGGGAAAAACACATTTCATTAGTGTCTTTTAAGAGACCACCACAAGAACATACGTTTTTTGTTTTAGTTTTTAGGTAGTGTAGTCCTACCCTTACTCTAGGCTACATGAAAATCTCTGTAGCCTAAGCACATGACTCATATTCTAGCAAATGTTTTAACCTCCTGCTTAAAATTGAACTGATGAGACTGTTTTTGCTTCCTCATCTTGAACGCAACCCACTGCCATAACATCAGCAGTTTGACTAAACTTGACAAAGAAAAATATATTCTTCCGATTTTGAGTATAATGTTATAGTGAAAAAATAGACATCTGACAACCTGGCCCAGGGCTATTTGAAAACGTATGTTGATACAATATAAAACGAAAACGTTCGTGTTCAACCAGGCTGTATCTAAAGCCTACAACAAAATTGATGGCAGGGAAGAGTGGTTGCGCGGCTTTTAAACCAACGTTCCCGGAGCCACCTAGACAGAGATAGCATAGCTATACGGTTTGTGATTAATGTAAATCCGCACTCCTCAGCTTTCAAGTGGTTTCATTTAATGTCAAGTTGCCAACTACCTCTAAGTTGTAACCCAGACTAGTGAAACTGAAATATCATAGTACTGTAGCTAGTATCACTGCTAATGTTAAAAAGTTAACAAAGTTAGTTAGCAAGTCTCCAGATGTGACTGACATCTGACCAACAGATAGCTGCTGCTTAACACACACATTGTTGCAAATTGTAGATCATAGGTTAAATAATATGATTATTGTAGATCATGGGTTAAATATGTAGATCATGAGTTAAATAATATATGACATAGATGATAAACAATGACACTAACCTATCCCAATGTTATCCTATCTTGTTGTACTCGTATTGCCAGAACTAGCTGGCTGAATGAATGAGTGAACGCGATCTCTTTCTAAATAAAAAAAAGAGCAAAGATTCTACCGCGCTCCACCAATCAAAATACTAAAAAGACGGTCATTCTAGATCTTTGAGCTCCGAGCGAGAGCTTGCTGCCCTGGCTGCTGGCTGGCTTGCTTGAGCCTGTGGCGTGTAGGCTACGCAACTAAACGTTTTGGTCATCGTTTTCTTTTTAAATTTTTAATTTCTATCCCGGGTCTATCTGTGAAAACCGGGGACATTTCCGGGGACAGCTCCAGCCGGGGACAGGCCACCAAAAACGGGGACTGTCCCCGGAAACCGGGGACGTCTGGTCACCTTAGCTCAGTGTGATGAAAAAGAGAGAGAAAGATACAGGATCCCTCTGACACAGGGGCAGCCGGAGCACAGCAGCATCGTTTCATCTCAGTGAGTTACCTCAGGGCTGGAGGTTTGACTGGGCCCAGTGCTCGCCACACTGTTGGGCCTAGGAGTGCACAGTGACTGTCCCACTTTGATATCCATACATGTTGCTCCAGTCAAACGATAGCCATTCTTTATCTTTTCTCTCCAGAAAATGGCTGTGTGTTTTGGATCAAACTTAAAGGCACAGTCCATGATTCTGGCGAAAGATTCTTGATATTTGAGCTCAAAAGCCAATCAAATTACACAACTCGCTTCTGTGTTTCCGTAGTAATGTGCAATGTGCTGAATACTACAGAGACACAGAAGGGAATAATTTGATTGATTTGAAAAAGTGTATGGCTCAGTCCAAGCCACTTTGTTTGTTTCCCATTTATACAGAGCAATGACTGCACCTTTAAACATGATAAAGTGTGTTTAGCTCGCAGCACTGGGTATTGAAACCCATGGGGCCATGAGACCAACCAGATAGTAACATTTGCATCAATCAATGTTTTTTTGTCACTGTTGTCCTGATTTATGCCAGGAATGAGGAGAATTTCAGTTATCATGCTACACACTTCTAAATTCTAAAAACTAGCATGAGTTCACAGCTGCAGCTCTCCATGTCGCATTCTATTATATCATGCTGAATTGGCTATTGGACAAATGCTATGAACAATTCCATTTGAAAATACTATATGGCGTAAATAATGCAAGATGCAATGTTTTCTTAAGGTCATGTGGTGAATCAGACAGGGTGGGGTCTAACTGGTGAACCTCAGACAGTTCAGTAGACCTCAAGTTCACCTGGGGTCAGATATCTTACGAATGGAATCACCTAATCCTGTCAAAACTTCTTTTCCGTTAGTAGTATTTGCCTGTATGTTTATTGCTGCTTAATTAATCTTAGCTTTTGTTGATACATTTGTCAGAAAAATGAATGGTGATTCTTTTTGAGTCTGCATTGAAATGAAACATGGAGAAATGGACCAACCGTCCAAAAGGTTAAAATGCAGGAACTGTCGAGACCTATTTTGTTTTACCTCTAATGATTTATAATGTTACCCTTTGTTGTATTGTAGATGAATGAACGAGTCACAATGGAACGGTTCTCCTGTGATGGTATGCAGTTGTTTACTCAGCTATTCAGCTATGTCCTTGTGTAATGAATATAAATATACTGCAATATGCCGTGGGTAGCTCTCATTGATCACAGCAGAAAGAGAAAGAGCTGTACCACTTTAAGTGTATTTTGAGGTACACAAATTCAAGTGACGCTACAAAAGTGAGATTTATGTTCAGACACACATACTGAAGAGATATTACTTGCGGAGCGGCTTTTGGAGATAAACAAAAAAACATGACATATGGTTTTTCAAAGTCGAATCTACTTTAGAAAAAGTACTTGAGCAAATTCTACTAATTTGACTTGGTTGCTGTATGTGAAAACATGCACCGCCATACGTAGCATACAGTTCAATACTAAAGAAGATATTCTAACCCTGAGGCATATTCAATTTGCTATTTAGAATGAGACTTTCAAACAATTCAACACATATCAGCATCATTACTGCCTTGTATTCTCAAAGAGGAGGTATTTATCTTAATTGCCAGCTGTCATCAGTTGAAGGTGACTTCAGGCTGTATCTCCAGGACAGATAAGGCTACATTTCTTTATTTTTTTTTTATTTTCATAATGCAGTTAGAAACTGATGTCAGCCCCATCTGTCTAGCACATTTGAACACCAAAAAACATTGAAAAGCTTCAAAAGCCTAATACAGGTGACCCTTCAGAAAACCATGACAGGATACAGTGAAGACTTTCATGCACTACTAATGCGTACCCCTCCAGCCAACTGCAAAAAAAGAGAAAAGCTGAGATACATGAAAACTCTATGTGTGTTGCCATAACAACAGTGCCCAAGCAGAGAAAAAGAAAACATTTATTCCAGTCCAGGGTCTGAGAACCCAAGTGACGATAACCAAAATACAATAACAATCGTCTGCGACATGTAGAAATATCCCAGTACTCCTCAGTCGATATGGGTGAGGGTCATTAGTGTTGCCCCTCCACTCTTGGCAGGTTTAATTAACGAGGCTGAGGACGTTGTGTGAAAGCAGTCCTCCGCTTGACAGCATTCCCTCCCCCCCATCAACTCCAGCAGCAGAGGTGCCCATGTCTGTCTCCATTAACATGACCAACATCTAAATTCTAATTAGCTGACAGAGATAATTAGGATATTAAATCATTTTTTCTCCCGCTCGCTCGGAAAATGCTTTCAGAGTAAACACATAACTCTCTTAATGGTGACAGACGTGAAAGGTCTCGTGAGCGTAAAGGGGATGGTGACTTCTAAAGCTCTGAAAGTCAGTCATTGGCTTGTCTCATCACTGCTCTGTGCACAGAGGCGATGGCCCACTATAGTGTCAGTGTCCGCTGAACTATTCCCAAGCCATATGCACTTCCATTTGGACTCAGTGAGTACAATTCCAGAACTTTCCTTAAGTAGACATGGTGTAGTTTGTTGAAGAACACCAAGCCTAAACTGTAAGTTTGTTGAAGAACACATTTCAATTCACAAAGAGACAATGGCACATAAGAGCTTTTAGAGAGATTAGAGGACACGGGGGCTGAACAGCTACCAAAGTGCCTTCAAACTTCAAGTCAAAAGTATGAAGCCAAAACACAGCTGGAAAAGGGCCATGAAAATGATATCATAATAAATACACATTTGCTGGAAATGTATTAGTGACACAAGGAAATAGAAATTCAAGGCCAGAAATATTTCCGACTTAGGTTATTCTTAGGCTGCAACAGACATTGGGCCTCATTTATAAAAAGTTGCGTAGAAACCATCCTACATTTTGTCTAAGACATTTTCTGAAATGAGCGTAAGTGAGATCCACAGAAAACGAACGTACACACAATAAAACACGTGTACGCCAATCCTTCGGTTATAAACCACAAATGATCAAGGAATTGTGCGCAACTGAATCTCCGCCCTCAAAATGCCCCTATTTAATCTAATCAGCATTTTATCAATGCACAATCAGAGCGCATCCTCAATGCACTAACTCTCTGTGACAGTGGCAAGCCAGAAAGAAACATGTAAACAGAAGAATTAAAGTGAGGCTGACATCGACGTTCTGCTGATGGAAGAGCAGATGCGGGCCAAAACATCGTTAGAAAGCCTGTCTGGTGGCGTAATGGCAAAAGCAAAGTATTTGACATGTAGTAGACACGTCTCCGAAGCACCAGCACCTGCGGCACGAACAGCACCAGAAGCCACATCTGCGGCAGCAGCACCAAGGCTTTGGTGCGCTCCACTACCGACCTGTGCTGTATTGAAGTTCCTAGGCTGTCTGAGTGTGCGAAATCTGGATGAGAATACATTGGGAACCCTGTTTTACGCAGGGAATCCTCTTTCACATTTTGCTGGGCACTGTATGGAAATCTAATAATTTGCTTATCAGCCATACATCATCCTGTGTCAAAAAGTCTGCGCGATCACGAAAAAACCCTCTCTTCCTTATTGCGCAGTTGGCAATATCCTCTAACAACGCCTATACAGAAAACTAAGCCACTATTAGACTTTTTATAGGCTATAGTTTGAACAAAATGTTTTACACTTCTGAAATTAAAACGGAATACCTATAAGACGTGAATCTCATTCATGTATGAATTATTATAATAGTTTAATTGATTTTATTGAGCAAAACATTAATTTGGCCTTTCACCATTAGCCCAAATGGTGACGGTGGTGCTGACGATGATGATGATGATGATGAAACTGCGTGTCGGCTGTCGCGCTCGGAGAGTTCTGAATTCCTGCAGTACTCCAGTATTGCCACAAGGAAATGTACTTACACAAACTGAAACCAGACGTAGAGATACGTCCTTTTCTACGTCTAAGACGCGTTTTATATATCTGTACTTAGACGTGGATTTGATCGCACGCACAGTCTAAGATCAGTTCTGTGCGTAAGTACGTTTTATAAATGAGGCCCATTGTAGCCTTGGCTGAGTTTAGACATAGCTCAGACCCACCCCCACTCAGCAAATAATAGATTTGATTGGTTGAACATCTTGTTTCTCTCTAGAGTACTGTTAGTAGAGTACACATAGCAGAGAGGCTACACATTACAACGGGCTGTCAATCAGCAGCTGAGAAGAAGGGTGACATTAGTCTATAGTCGCCGTAAGAAAGTGCACTTCAGGAAAAACCCTCTTCAGCGCCCATCTGGCGTCCTGCTCCCTCGGCGACTGCCTATTGTTGCCTATACCTCAAACTGCCTCTGCTGTGGGACATTCGCAATCATAGTTTAGTCACAGACCATTTTACTTTGAGTTTGATAATAATCTTTATATAAAATTAACGATAACGAAATAATGAGATATTAAGTCTTAATTTCAAGATGATCTTGTAACAAGTATCTTGAAATAGATACTATTTCTTACTGTTTACTTATCATTTCAAGATATTTTCTGCTTATTTTAAGATATAAATATATCATAATAACAAGATTATCCTTTGATTTCAAGATATCATGTAAGGGATAATGTATGGAACGCCGGTCATTATCGGGCAAATAAGCCCCGACAGGGCAAACAGCACCCCGACGCGAAGCGTAGCGTCACCCTGAAGGGGCTTTTTTCCCGAAAAAAAACGGAAAATAACGGACCGTAGAACGTTGGGAAGCCCAATTCAAGTGAATGGAGCATTCTACAGCATTAAGAAGAGCTGTGTAATAACTTGAAATAACAAGATACTACCTTAAAATAATAAGACACTATCTTCAAATAATGACTTAGGCCCAATCCCATTTCTAATCTCCACCCCTACCCTTACCCCTACCCCTTGGCCCTTGCCTTTTCAAACGGAGCCATAATGTAGGGGTAGTCGAAGGGGTTTAAACTCTAGCCCTTCGAATCGGGATAGCCCTTCAACACTTACGTACGTCATCAGTACGCTGCGTCAGCTGTTACGTTACCGTAGAGCGACAGCTGTCACTCACCAGACATAAACAAACATGGCGCCTGCAGCTGTTATTAACACAATGCAACATTTCATCAAACAAGTTTTAAAACCATGAATTACAAAGAAAATACTTTCATTTGTGTGATGCTTTTCCTGCTGTTTCCGACATTTTTAAAGGGACTCGCGCGATGTTTCTTCTTTAATGATCACGGGTTCGCAATGCATTGGGGGAAATCGGTCTCACCCCTTCGTTTGAAGTGTGCCCTCGGAAAATCTCCGTTTGGAGGGGTGGAAAGCCCTTCCCCTTCCCCTTCCTTTCTGTCTTAACGTGAATTGGGACAGCCCTACCCCTCCGCGTGAACGCGCAAAACGGAGGGGGAACGGAAAGGCGAAGGGCTAAGGGGTGAAATGGGATTCAGCCTTAATGTCTCAATATAACGAGATAATATAATGACATTTTGACTTTATATCTCGTCATGACATATTATCTTGAAATAACAAAACACTGTCTTGAAATAACATGATACTTTCTTGATGTGATGACTTATTATCTGGAAATAATAAGATAATACTGTATATTGATGTAATGACTTCAAATCTTGAAATATAATGAAGATAATGATGATTCTTATTCTAATAAGTTAGGCTTTGATTTTTTTTTCATCACTTGCAGCTCAGGGCTTACAATAATAATAATAATAATAATACAAATAGTAATGACAACACCAACAACAACAACAACAACAACAACAACAATAATAATAATAATAATAATAACAACAACAACATCCAGTCATTGCAGTTATTTTTGGATTGTCTAGTCAGACCTGTTAAAAACAGACACATTCATTTATTCCTTTTTTTCCTGCCTCTCACTGCATAATCCCACATTCAGTGATCAAAGTAGTGGTGGGTGCATCCCAGGGGTGTGGAGATAAACATTGATGAGGCACTTGAAAGAGACACCATCAGCTTGCTCGGGGGGGGGGCAATCCGTCTGCACCAGCAGGGTGGGAGCATCCAGGTTAAGTAAATTAGATCAAATATATGAACAACCTCGCTGATTGCCAAATTGGTGTCAAAAGAAAAAGATCCGAAACATTATCCGGCTTGTGCTTGTAAGATAGTGCCCCATTTCCACCTGAGGAATGTGTCATGGCAGTTCGGTACAGTCAGTGAGCCTTTTTTTTTGTGGAAGAACACACATCAGGATGTGGTGACTGTGTGTAATGAAAACCTGGCTCTGTGCTGAACCACATTATCTCCGCCATTACGTAAAAGCCTTTTTTAAAACATTATGCTGGGTATGTTGTCGGACTGCATAGATCCTCTCCCCTCACATAAAAAAGCATGCTGATGTGGTTGTAAGGGAGCACACAATCAACATTCCCCTTCCTAATTGTAACAACACTGAGCAGATGCCGAATCCATTATACGTATGAGAAAACAAATTCCAAGGATGTACTCATGGGTGAGTCGAATGAAAGTACTCTTGGCTGCCTTGCTTGTTTAGCCTTGCATCTTGTTTAGACATTTTAAGAGAGTGGTAATGCATTTCGCATACAGGTTAATGGTGTTCTGTATGCAGATGTTGTCTATCCCTAAAGTGCTTTAAAATGCATGCTTAAGTACAAAGGTGATGATTCCTTTTTAGAGTGGCACGATACTGACTAAAGTGGAGCAGAAACAGCGTTGTCTGATCAGAACAGAAGGGTACAAAGTGAGTCCCTGCTCCAAGCAGACAACCCCTTGTGGCAGCTATAAAGCATTTTCATTGAGCTTATACACTCTAAAGTGTGCTGAAAAGAGTCTGTATTCTATTTAGAACTTTTACCGTGGTCTTTTGAGAAAACAATTTTCCAGTCAGCACGACTGCTCATCCACTGATTATATTTGAATCGCAGTGGTTGCTGTGTCTGGGCATTCCGCTAAATTAACAAATAATGGAGTTTAAATAATGGTCATTTAAATCAGTGTAGTAATTGCATTCAGAGTCCTTTGTACCTGTCACTGAATTTCTAATGACAAATTATCATCTATGCACAGAAGTGTGGCTTTGATCTCCACATGTTGAGGGAACAAGAAAGAGAGAGTGGGAGATGACGGTCATGCTTTCTCTGGATGTAGTAATAACATTTTGGTAAATATAAACAAAAGTTTATGAAAGAAAAGTAAGTGCCAGCAGAGTAGAGCGGAGGACGAGAGAATGCTGACAATGTGATCAAATGGCTCACTAGAATAATGTAGAACATACTTTTCAGTCTGCATCCCAAAGGACAGCTCAGAATACTCTCAGATATATTTTTCTGCATTCCTGAAAGACCAGTGGTGCACCATTCCATGCAGCACTTAAAACTCAAAGTGTTTTTTTTCCAAGCTCCAAGCTTCGAGTTTCTTCCTCCAAAGAAAGAGAGGTATGCTTCAACGATCCATTACCTGAAACATCTCCACATCCTGGAGGCTTTTAAAACCTTCAAGTGTCAAGGGGACATAATCAACTGATCAGTCCTGAAGATCTGCAAAGCTATGGAGAAACAGTGTTTGACAAGTGGCTTAACAACTTGATTCAACAACTTGGCTTCATAGAGATTGTGCTTATTACATTTAATAACAACATGCACTTATGTAGGAGTTACATTAAATTATTTCCTTAATGAAATATTAATTAAATAATAGCATAGTTCCTTAATAGACAGTGTGGTGACAATGTTTAAAAAAAGATAAAGGTTCTGACTAAGGTTAACATTTAATTGTCCACCAAAGTACACCAATTCATTTCATTTAAAAAGTGAAGCACAATTCAATTCTTTAGTGTCTTTTTTCCCCCTATATCTTATATGCTATACATGATCGTATCACCCAAAAGCAAATATGTGGAGTGTTAACAATATAGGTGAGTAAGTAAGTAAGTTCACTATTGCATTACATCCCGGACAAGACTCTGAGTAGCTGATTGGTTGGAAAGGTCTGTTTTCATCTGAACATACAACGGATAAGGGTGGGAGAAAGGCAACCTGACATCACAGCGAAAACTCCCCCCGGTACAAAGTGACAGCATAATACGTCTCCCCCAGCGATGAGCTGAAAGCCGTTATCAAGCGTCTATCCCCCTTGTGGAGGCATTAATCCCCAACACCGAGTTCTCTGCAGGTGCTGAGCTCAGAGGATAGCTCTTATCTAATCAGCGCCATCGCATGTCTGAGAGGTGAGCTGGGAATGCCACGCAGTCCCCAAGAGTGAGTCAACAAAAGTTGGCTGTCAGTCAGACATCAAAGAGGAAATGGAGCCATTGCCCGAGTTTTTTTTATGTCGATGGGAAATGGTGCAAATGGAAATCGGCTGACAACAGTGTCCCCTGAAGGGATGGAAGGGTAGCCTGTGAGAAATGGGTATTTACTTTGGAAAAAAAGCATTCTTTGAATTTGAAAAGTCAGGGTAGTTTTGAGGGGAAATATTGGAGTGAAGTGAAAATGTGATGCATTGGGTTATAAGCTTGTTATATACAGATTGGTCTTTGTCTTCAGCCTTGAAGAGAAGCGTTCCTTTTTACGGTGGGTTCTTTTCTGGGTCTGTTTTGAGGGTTCTGTATGAAACATGGGTGGTTGACAAGAAAGGGGGATTCATGCTTTTCTACAAAGCTCAACAAGATTCTGAAGAGAAACCACAAAGATCATTTTATATGCATTTGTAATCATGCATTTACGTCCTTCCTTCCTGACAAAGATGCAGTATTTCATCTGATGAGCTTAACATTTTCCAACATCATCCGCTGGACACCTGAAAACACAAAATTCGTTTCTTTCCACCATTCTTCTTTAAAAAAAAAAAAAAACCTAGGAGCACTGCATAGCAGTGCATAATATGGCAGCTGCAGAAGGAGAGAGAATGAGCAAGACTTAAGTGAAATAACAAGATATTTTCTGTTTCAAAACAAGTGTTTTATCTTGAATGATTACGTTTCTGCCAAGAATAGACTGAAAAGTCTGTCTGTTGTATATCTTCTTAGTGAAGGATTGACAGGGCGTGAATCATTACCTGTGAGTTACAATCTGCGGTTTTGTGACCTCTGCGATGAATATGTGGGTGCGTGTAACATTGTAATTATAATAGATCCCAGACACAGAAAAAACACACATACACAGTGCTTCACCTTCCCAAGTGAACTATTTTGCCAAAGATAAAAGAGTGTCCACTAAAGTTCGACTTGGTTAGATGATGTACTTGTATATACAGTGATAAATCGGTAGGAAGTCAAAGATGGTTTACCATGGCAAGGTACATTTTCCAGGCAATTTTCTGTTCTAAACTTTGGCTCCACATATTTCAACTTTCCTCATAGCATATGCGTTTCAATATTCAACAACAGATGTCCCCTAAAGAAGATAAACGCCCTGATAAACACTGGGAATCCAAGACAAAAAGAAACCAGAAAAGGAAAAAGAGGGCGCTGAATCATGGGCAGAGCGGTTTTCACTTACTGGGTTGGAAACACAGAGATCTCCAGCACTCTAGCGAGGTAAGTAATCCAGCAAAGCCTCTGGGCGAAGTAAGCTGTGGAAAACTCAATTCTTCACAGGGTGAGACCAGAAGGGAAAACAAACAAAGATTGAAATCACAGATTCATAGAGATGGACACACCAATAAACACTATTAATAGCAACTCAGCAAAATGGGGTTAGTTTATGCTGAAACCCTAACCCTAGGTTTGTAAGGTAGTACCGGCCACAGCTGACAATCACCATTATTCTGGAATATAATGCAACCCTTATTACACTGACATTGGGATATAAATATGCAGAGGGGAGCTGTTGACAGAGCTCTGTACATTCCTCCACAGCAATTGTTAGCATTGTAAAAACACTGTTAATGGTATAGGTATAGAATATGTTGCTGTCAAGGACAGCTACAGTCTCTATTCTATGTAGAAACAGGGAAATCGAATGACCATATGCAACACTGAAGTAGACAAATGCGATGCAAGGGCATACCACTGACAAAGAGATGTTGAGTTCCGGTTAGAATGGGGATCAAATACTGAAGTCTGGTGAACTGTAAAGGATTTGAGGTCAACTCAGGGAGTGGGTAGCCCAGAGGAAGAGAGAGAGTAGCATATGTCAACAGTTTTGTCAGTGCGAAAGGGGGAAAGCATTTGTGGGTCAAAAAGACAAATCGACTGATGAGTGAGACCTGAATCTCTAGATGAAGAGCAGAATGAACGAGGGAATATTTTTTTCTTCATTAGCTTCAGCATCACACTGTGATGGGGAGAGGTGAAAGCAAAGTTTACCAAGTCATAATATCTAAATGTTTATGGGTTTGATCTTCCACAGGAATTTAACGTCTAGACCACTTCAGTTAAATTATTTTCAGTAAATGTACACCAACCCAACAAGAAATATGACATTTGCTAAATTGCTCTGAATACTAGGCCTCTTTTTAGTCCCAGCCCTGCTTATTGGTTTGCTATGTGACAGAGCAAACATGAGTATCACTTGGGTGCACTCATGGGGAAGTAAAAACCCATTTCTCTTGGTTGACATGCCTTGCACGACCATGCATACTGTTTCCACAACAGAGCAGTTTGCCCCATGACACTTTAATGGAGAACAGCCACATGTCCATATGAGATTCGCAAAGGATCCTTGAGAGCACTTCTATTGTGAAGCTTGCAGACAATAAGACCCTGCATCCTGGATGGCAGGAGCATAAAAATGATGGTCTCAGTTAGCTTTTGCTGCTGTTGGGCATGATTTATTCAGAGTTTCATGGAAAATGACTGTTGAGGATGATGTGAACTATGTTTTTTTTTTGGTTGCACAATAGACTTTGTAAATGAATCATCAGAAATTACCCCATAAAGCAGAAGGGCAAGTATGGCTGGTTAAGTTGGACCCACTTTCAAGATGCTATCAATTCTATGCTATAAAATAATTCTACTGTTTACATTCATAATGTACACAATCAACTTAAGCTGTACATTTCCCCTATATTAGCATAGTTTCCGTACCCCTGCTTGATTAGTTTTTGTAGCTTGACACAATATAAAATGAATATATACATATTTTTTACATCACATTGAAATGCTCCTCTAGAGCTGATAGCATGACAGCAGTTCGAAAATTGGGTATCGTATGCATTCATGATAAACAACATTTTCTGGGAAAAAGAAATGCTACACAGCTTGATCAAACTCAAATGGGGTTCTAAAGCAGCAATTCTAAGCTCTAACACTCTATAATTTCCTCCATGTAACTGACAGGGCAACCTTAGCTTTGGTTGACACAGTCAGTTGGCCAGTTTCTTTTCCCATGTCAGGTATGTAGGTACAGCTTTACGCTCCAAGGCTTCTTTCCATGTTCTTGTTGCTACTGTTTGAGAAAAACATTAGATGTGCTTGGGCCTTGGCAAAGTAAACAGATGGGCCTACTATATGATGAGGTGGCCAGTAATTTTTTATTTATTTTTGTTTTGACTTCATGAATTTGCTGCATCTATATTATGTGGTCTGAACATGGTAGTATTGATTTAATCCAATAGTTTTGGTATGTTTAAAAATGTGAATGTTCCTGTTATAGTATTTTAGATGATATTTACATTTTCTACATCTTCAATTAGATTTTTCGTCAATTCTAAAAAAGTCAGAATGTTGTGCTCCACTTACTGTATATACATGGCCACTACAATGTAGTGCTATATGTTCAAGACACGCAGGAAAATCATCAGCTTTTTAAAACGGAGAAGAGGTATGAAGTTGCCACCTAAGAAGAGGCCATCATAGGCGGGTCAAGGTAGACTGCCATCTTATCACCGGGTGGGCCGGGCTTCATTCATGTTTCTGTGCCACCTCAACTCGGCCCAACAACATCCTGCCGGTTAAATTGATGTCACCAGCTTGTTGAACCCTTCCTAACTGAGGAACAGCATGCAGTGGACATGGAACAGATGGACAGAAGCTGTTCTGTGTGGGTAACACCTGCTTGGGTTCACAGTTAACAGGTTAAGGAACAGGGCTTGGAGAGATGGGGCATCTACTGTGGCTCTACTGAGACAGTCTACGTTTAGCAACATATAAAAAAAAGTTCTGCATGAGTTGTAGTAGAAGTAGTAGTAGAACTCAGTGGATTCTCAACAACTACTGAGCTTCCTAGCTAAAGATCAGGGCCCAGTTTCCCGAACGCGCACTTAGCCTAAAAAGCACTTGAAATCGCTCGTAAGAGGATTCCTACGTTGCAGACGGGTTTCCCAACGCCACACTTAGCTTAAGTGTATCTTTCGTTGAGAGGAATTCTACGTGTGGTCAGGACCAGTAGTAACTTCACACTTAGCGATTTAATCCACCAGGGGCGTCGTTCGACCGTCGTTCGGAAGAAACGGGAATTAAAAAAAAAAAACATGGCTACTTGAAGCGAGGAATATTTTACATGAATAAAGCTATCTACACAACTTTTTATATGTTTATAATGACTCGGTTTGATCGGAAATGTGCTACGCGACCAATGCAGAGTATGCAGGTCTTTACTGAAGCTTTCAAACAGTAGTTTGATGGCACATTTAGCGCTTATGCCACCACTCCATTGGCTTATATGGTAGCTTTATAGCTAGGTGGTTGTTTCGTGCCCTACACAGTTGTATACATATATATTTGCACGATGTATATTTTGCAACGATGTTTCTGTGTATAGCACATCATGAGAATGTCATTGTTTCACCTGCCTATTCCCATCAAAATAGAAAAAAAGAATATTGAGTATTTGAAAATAAAGATTAGGCTATACAAAACTAGTGCAGTGCCCGTAGGAATTATGCATTCTGTAGTGTAAGCAGACGTAGAGCTGTTGGGTAGTGTAATGGCAAGACATATTTGCACTCCACATAGGTACAGGTTACACTGAAGTATTATTGTGATGCATGTTTCCTTTTCATTAAGAAATGTGTTAATGGTAGCCTTTTTGAATTTGTTACCAACAAATAAAGTTTGAGATTATGTAGTGGATGCAGTTGAATATAGATGTCAACGTTGCTGTCTAAACTATAAACTAAATGTCATGAAGAAAGAAAGAAATAATTTAAAATGAAGTTATGGTTGAAATAGGATCACTTCTTTATTGTAAGGGTAAGTGTAGGGTAAGAATGGGCATGCAGTTGGACTCAAATGTAGGTTAATTTTATTGAATGTATGTAGCCTACTGTACTGTATGACTTCGATGATGGTAGCTTTGACAGCCCACTCTCAGACAGATGTAATAAATGTCCTTACAATGGGAACACAGTTTAACTCTGCTGGAAATGGCGTTACTATCCCCGCCCCGAATTCAGTGCGCAGTGTACGTTCGATGCACGCATAGGCTAGCTAATTTCACAGCAATTAACGTAAACAGGTTAACGTGGCGTAAACAGCTCCTAAGAGCTACTTAAGAACTCGTGCACGTCGCGCTCGTGCACCTGACTTTAAGTTGATGGTTGGGAAACCCTTGTAAGTAGAAAGAGTTCGGCCGTCAACGATGTCGCGAAAATCCACGTAGAACGTTAAGATACATCGTTATCGGGAAACGAGGCCCAACATAATTACCTTGTTAACACCAACAACAGCACAGTGGACACTGACAAAATTATATTTGTTGTATTTGTATTTTTAATTATTTGTATTAAGTTTATATAGTTTAATATAAGGTACCATATTGGGCCTAAATGAGGTTTAAAACACATTTGAATCCAATGACCTTGTGTAATAAGCCTGGTAAAATATGAATATAATTGGAGCAACATCAAGCTAAGGCACAAAAGAGCTCATGAAGTGCAAAGAAGATGGTGAGATAGTGAGTGTTCTGACCTTGTTTGGATAGTGGAGCTTACCGATGCGCAGTGCATCCAGCGATTTTGACTTGACCGTGAAGCTATCATCCATTATACTTGTGCAGTCACAGGGATGAACAGCTTTGAACTTTCTAGCCACAGTGTGACATGGCCACCTGTATTTTAAGAGATTCTTCACAGTTGGAAATTGCTAAAAAGGCTGAAGGAGGAGTCCCTTCTCAAAATAAGTTTCAACTTATAAGTTAAGAACAACCTTTAGGTGTTCCATCAGAAACAACAACCCTGAAGAATCCTAAGCTGTCTGTATAAAGGGCCCACACAGTGAATGCATCAAAAAGATGACACTTAACTTCCAAAAATGTGAAACTGCTGTTTCCAGTGAGGGCACACTGTCTCTTGTAATTCGTTTGTCTTATGTTGAGCCATGAATTCTACTTCTGCACAAAATGTTGGTTCCATTCATTACTTTTCCTTATACTGCTTATATTACCCAAAACAATGAAACCACAGCTGACAAATCATTTGACATTTACACTGTGAACAGAAAACCATGCAAGCTCATTCTCTTGATACTTCCTGTGTTCTATTGCAGCACCTTGTCCTATGTGCTAGTTCCGCACTGCAATTTATGACTTATGTGTGGCTAATAGTAATTTGTATGCAGCTACATAGTCTCCGGCTCAAGTTAACATTCGCAGAAAAATGGTCTGACTGTGATGGGTAGCACAGAATACAACTCGGAGATCTTTCATGCTGTGAGGATCAGGGTGAACCCACAGGGGGTAATGAATAGGTATGCTGGAGTTTTTTTTTCTGGATCACTAATCAGACACACTTCCGAGCTGTCATAATGGTGAATCTGAGAACCAACGTGAACATGAGGTTATCAATTAATCTCAGTTGCTCTCCAGATGCATTTCACTAAGCCTTAAACACTTTTTGGCTGTATTACACCACGCTTTGTGGTTTAGCTAACACTGCTAAGTCTGCCTATTGTTCCTCTCCCCACCTCCAACAGTATACGCCTCTTTAAAACAGGCTGTTTCATAGTCAAACACCTTGTACGTGCATGTCTGCATGTGAAACCTTAAATAATGCTTTCACGTCTTCTTTCATGCCAGCCCCCTTGTTCATCTCAACAGCACAGGGGCTGCCATTAGAGACGACACTGAAGCTGACCAAGAGGGGGAGAATAGGGACTTGGCCAAATTCCCATTCAGCGCGCAGAGGATGACAAGATGAGGTCACCAATTAAGTCGTGGCCTGTTATCTGATTCAAAGACTTTCTATTCTCAGGGGCAAACAAAAGCCTCCCTGGACATGGTCCGTGTGTCGCTGGGGTCAAGACCCCTTTGCTTCAAGAGATTTGGAAAAACATGCTCAACAGAAATGTGTCACCATGCGTGGTTTGCCAGGCCTCTGCAACGAGTGAACCGTTTTAACTCTACATGTCAGAACCTTGCAGCTGGACTCAAAATAACACTGAATATTTTACTTGTGGGGGAAATTCTGAATGTTTTTTATTTTGTTTGTTTATTATTTGGGATTTTGTCTGTTTATGAATGTAGTGATAGAATTAATATACTGCAGATAGTCCTTTAGCCGCTCATTGTTTGCAGAAAACATTCCTCAAGCTGACACTACTGTACCAGGAGCTGATTGGCTTTAAAAATATGAGTTCTTGGTGAAAGTAATCAATGTGAAATGCTTAAAGTTCTAATAATACATGAATGTAGTCCCCTGATATCTACATTATTAGTAAACATTTCATTGTGGATTCATTAATATTTGACATGCTGAAATCAGTAATTTCCCATGCATTCTAATTGCCACATTACAGTCTCGTATTATAGCAGTCCAGTAGCCTACCCATGTAACTAGTTTTAAATCACACAGCCTTTATAAACATAGCTTTTAACTTAATTTAGACCACGAAGGGGAAACAAGAAGGATGTACAATGTTGTGTTCTTTTTTTCAAGGTTTATGTTCTTTTTATATTGTACTTTGCTTTCAATTCACCTTACAATAATTTTCAAAATCCCAGGAGTGTTCTCAAGGTAAGAATGGTGAGGAGAGCCTATTTCAGAAATCAATAAGGATGATGGGTGTGATTGTAACCGTGTTCAGACTCACACCTTTCTTTCAGTATCTCACCTTACTCTCTTTCCTCAGTTCCCTACTTTCTTTGTGTAGGACGACTAGACTGAAGCCAAATGTCTGGTTAATCCCCAACCCCCTTATTAAAACACAATGAAAGTGTTTCAGTCAGACGCTGGGGTCAGAGGTGTCCACAACCATAACTTCATTTCAATTGAATTGAAATAAATAAATTAGCTAAAATGTTTGAAGACTACACTTTATTGGGATAAATCACCTGATATCAGAATTTCACACTATTGCACAATGCAAGATTTTTTTTCATCTCCAGCTCTCATGTTTTCAGATGTAATTTATTTTATTCATTTTCCCACCGGAGAGAAAGGAGGGGAAAAAAACACTACAATGGATGGTTTAAAACGGTCCTGGTTTTTTTAGGCAAGTAAGCGTGACCTGATTGTCCCCTCTTTCTGATACTCTGCTGTATTTGAGGACTTACCGTTCCAAAGAAGTGATTACTCAGGCAAATTAAGTAACATACCACACCTGAGCTCCATCTTGACACATCTGTCTCTCACCTAATTACCACCTAAAACTCTGTCCATATGGGCAAATAGTTTATTCATGCGTAGCCATCCTGAAGTAGAACACAGACTCCAGACTAATGAGATCAGTCTGGACTATATGGCTGGGCTAATCATCCTTGCCATGTTGTGTTGAATTTCCATCATCTGCTATCACTTACTCAGCCTTTTCCCCTAGTCTTGAGCATTTTTTTCTTTATTACAGGTAATAACATCATTGCATCATTTTAAGGATTTATAAAGTATGCCTATTGTTGATTAAAACAATTATGTCTGTGTGATTTGACATAATTAATAATCTAGTTAGATTGGTAAAAGAGAAGCACTACTGTGCATGTCAGAAAATGTACCTCAAGATAGAAATCATAAATAAATACATAATAAATATTTGCTTCTTCATCCTCTCTCATAGTCACTATCCAACATTTGAAAAGCCCAATGGTTCCATGTGTATCCAGTTCGGTCTTCATTTTAATACCTTCCAGACCTACCCTTCTACAGTAATGTCATGGTCATATGTTGAGGATACATGAGTTGATTTTTATGTCCAGTGGAAGACATGAATAACTCATAATGGACTGTAATGTTAGTCCAAGAGCAATTCCCCCTGACCAGCTTTGATGTAATATTCAACCGATGCAGCATTTATACTGGTTCATATGGATCCAGGAGCAGACAGTCTGACCATAACCAAACAGGCTGCACACTCTGTTGAACTGACCTACAGGCGTGTGTGTCTGTTTTCTCACTCATTTACAATGCTCCCACTTGGATAACATTTTTACATTTGCATTTAGCAGATGCGTTTATCCAAAGCGACGTACAAGGAAAACTGCATTTTAACATCAGGAGCAGTTAGGGGTTCAGTATCTTTCTCAAGGACACTAACACACTTGGTAAGGTCGAACAAGCAACCTTCCTATTACTAAACGTCTCCTCCACCTCCTGTACCAATGTTGCCCCAGATGTCGTTGGATAAGCATCTGGACAAGAAGGCCTGATCCATGGAATAGAAACTAGTGGTGTGAGCCTCCGCAGTTATGTCTTCCTTCAAGGTTTGTTTGACCCTCAAAGAGCTTCACCACACAGCTTTGGATGTAAAAGTTTGTCCGACCTTAAATGTGGCA
The DNA here is from genome assembly GCF_963457725.1 of Sprattus sprattus. Taxonomy (NCBI): domain Eukaryota; kingdom Metazoa; phylum Chordata; class Actinopteri; order Clupeiformes; family Clupeidae; genus Sprattus; species Sprattus sprattus. The sequence goes on along the minus strand of NC_137923.1, from coordinate 46,578,566 downwards.
TTCACTATCAGTATAGAATTGATTTTATTTTATATATACGTACATAGTAGCTGTGGACATGGGCAAACCACGGCCGCCAAGGTGTCTTCAGCAACCAGAAATTCTGCAGAAGTTTTTTTTTTTCATGGATGCATGAGTAATACTAATGTCCTCATAAGGCTAGTCTATGAATCCTAATATATGAAGGAAATGAGCCTGCAGGACATGGCTCACCCCACTCTGTGAAGGAAGTATGGTAAGTGTGCCATCTTCAAACTGAATTCCCACAAGTGCTTTATAAATGCAATTCTACTGTGTGTCTCACTCTCAAAGAATCACAATTTGGTATGCTAAATGGGAGAAGAATTTCAACTCGGCTCCAAAACAGATGTGTTTTCTTTCTTTCTATCTCTTCCTCCCTTTCTCTTTCACTCTCCCTCCCTCCTTTCTAGTCAACTATAAATGAAATCCCAACATAATGGCACATCATTTTTTTCTTTGGATGATCTTTAATTAAACTCAACTTTCAGATGCAAGTTCAGACAACATCTGTTGTCTCCTGCTGTTTTATGATGTATTTTGTTTGTTTCAGAATGTGTGCTCTTCAGAATTCAAAATTATTTAGAAATGAATGGAAACATAATTAAAGTATGAACTGAGAGAAAAGTACTGAAAAGTGCCTGATATTCATTTAGTTACTTGGGTACAACCTCATTTAAAGCAGATGTATATATATATATACATGAAAAGTATAATATAACTGCATTATAAGTCAGGTCAAGTCAAGTCAAGTCAACATTTGAAAACAACAGAAGTTGTACCAAAGTACTCTCCAGTTGAGGCAAATCCACTGACAAAATAATAATAGAATAAGAGAAAAATAATAGAATAAGAATAAAAAGATACAATTCAAATTACTTAAGTATGAAGTAAGACTAGGCGTAATTAAATAGTTAAATTAAATTTAGTTTCTAGAGCACATATAACAACTCAAAATGTTATAGGCACTTTACAGAGCCCAGAGACTGAGCCCCCTAAAGCAGGCACTAAGAGGACTGGGGCAAGGAAAATCTCCCTTTTAACATGAAGAAATCTTGAGCAGAACCTCAGCCCAAAGGGGGTACCCATCTGCTTGGGGCAGGCCAGGTAGAGAGATAGAGATAGAAAATTGAGGAGGTGGGAGAGGGAAGGGAGGAGAGAAGGAGAAGAGAGAATAAGAAGCAAGCAGATGGATTCATACACGTATCAGTGGATAAAACATGTTCGCACACATGCAGCTAGGTACATGATACATACAAGATCCCAAGACAAATAGAGGAAGGTCTATACAGTAAATATACAGAATTAATAACGGATAAAGATAGAGAGAGCCAGCATTCAAAGTATTGGTTATAGAATAATAAAATGTCCTCATAAGGTTACGAATATAAGGATAAGCAATGCAATAAAGCAGAAAACGAGATTAATTATGCCATTTGTTTATATAACGGGTAAATAGGCTGGCCTAAAGTATATATTACAAGCAGAGTAGAATTGGAACAAAATAGTTAGGTGGGAATGGGCAACTGTAAGCAGAGGGTTTCTGCAGGTAGATCAGATGGAGAGACTATGGTAGCATCCCACAGTGGAGATAGCCTAGAGAAGGAGAGGAAGAAAGAAGAGCATGTTTAAGTTGCTTACATGCGTATATTATAGGTTATGATAATTATAGGTTATGGTGATGAGGAACAATGTCATCACAGCAATCAGCATTTGCAGGTTAAGGTCCTACTATATAGGAGAGAACAGAGACAGGCTAGAAACAGAATATCAGAAAATCACACACACACACACACACACACACACACACACACACACACACACACACACACACACACGCACACACACACACACACACACACACACACACACACACACACACACACACACACACACACACACACACACACACACACACACACACACACACACACACAAACACACACACACACACATATGACCTGCCAATTATTGAATCAAATAATAATGTATACTATGGCATGACACAGGCTATCCATGGTAAGGGGGTGGGTGATCCCCTTGAGAGTATGGGAGTTCAATGATGCTTAATGTTATACTAAACTCATCATCAGACAAACCCATATGGAAAACTGTTTTGCTTAGCATTATTTGCTATCATATGCTGTTATCGTATATTATATTACATTATATTATATTATTTTATAGTGCTGTTATAGTGCAGTTCTACTTTTATAAATCACCACCTTTTTTAAGCGGAATCGTAAAAGTCCAACCAATCATATTTTGTACCCAATAACCTCAGACGGACCTAATACAAACGCCGCCCCCCCTTCAGATTTTATTGAACACTTCACCTTACGTTACATCAGGGGCGGCTTGTCCATAAGGGCGATTGGGGCGACGCACTGCCTATGGAAAAATAAAATAAAAAATCCTGATGTATAAATTACATTTCCTTGTAAATCGCTTTGGATTAAAGCGTCTGCTAAACAGCTAAATGTAAATGTAAATTTCATATTTGTTTTCTGTCGGATTCTACCACTAGACCGTCTGATATGCCTTTGATTGTCATTGTTCAATCAGGTAACAGCCAGGCAGTCAAGTCAAAAGTCGTGCTTCAAATGGCCCCACCCCTCTGGGCGATTTCGGGCGAAATGAGAATCGCCCCAGACCTCTCTCATTGACTCCCATGTTAAATCAATTTTTTTCACAAAACAGAGCTCTCAATGCATTCTCTATGGCTTCCGGGAGGGCTCGCCCCTCCATGTCGTGTCATAACTAATGGACGTAAAAGCCTATGGTAAAAGCCAATAAGGACATCACACAGCTTCGACAGAGGCATGTCAAGATGGCAGCTGTTCAGTACAACAACTCCATCTGCTCTTTGACAGAAGCTTCTTTCTAGTCAGCGTACTTATGAAGATAAATTGATAAAAAAAAAACAATTAGGACTTCTTAGACCAAATGTATCCATTCAACAGGTTTCTACAAAAGGAGGGAAATTGGAACGAAAGAAAATCTTGGTCGTGAAGTGGCTAACGCGGTCTGTATTTCTATATACCACTTTCACTTTTCATAGGTTTCACAGTGTGGACTAACTATGAATACTTTTTTATGTGATGACTTATTTTGCATATGTAAGCCAATACTTTCAAGATCAGTCAATAAATATTGTTGGTTTTGACGTATGTTGCCCCCTTCTTCATGTTGTTAGTGAACATATCATGTGTCCTGTTCAGCTATGTTACATCATACAACATTTAAGACGTGTGGATAATGAAAAAGTGGGATCATTTAATGTGGAGCCACATCATGTTTGCTTATGAAGGCTACTGAATGTAACTGACTTCCATAGCGTTCCACCTGTAACTTGCTACTCTAGCTATGTAGACAGAGGGGAAATATTACTGTTGGTTGCTGCCAATAGTGGACAAAAAGGTATTGCTGTATGAGTAAATCGGCTAACTTAATGTACCTACTGAATGGGTCGCCTTAATCATTATCAAAAAAATTGCCCCCCCCCCCCCCTGAGAATTTTTTCAGGAGCCGCCACTGCATTACATAGATTAGGATGAGGGAAATAAATGCAGTCCATTGTAGTACAAATCGACCTGACAGAGGAAGACTACTAATGGATAATATAGTGATATTAATATACCAGTACAATGTTGGGAATGTACATAAATACATTGGATTAGAGATAAGGACAGTAATGTTCTTGTCAGTATATCTGTAGGATAATAACTTTTTATTTACTCAAAGTGGCACCAACACTTGAACAAGTGAACTAAACCACCCTCACAAACTCATCAGGCTGTAAACAGGAACAGTGCACAAAGAGTTAACCATCGAAGAACTCAACCAGCTAGGCAAATCACCAAGCTTGAGATTATCTCTACAAAACCGAGATGCACAGGTAAGACAGACCTTGCTCCACTAATTAATGGCTCCATTGAATACTCTCTTATTCATATCAGTGTTCTTCTCAGAGAACTTAGGCAAAGACTGAATCATTGTGTCAGGCATATAAATACTGGCCCTATGTTCAGGTGATACACATTCAAAAGAGAAAACAAAAGAGTTGTATTTGCTTTGATGCAGGCTGTTGTGTTTGAGGAGTTTTCGAGGTAGACGATGAGGCCATAGCTCTTTTCATCCTTGACATGAGACAATGGCACGACGACACGACGACACTGGTTTTATAGCAAAACTGCAAGTTTTGAAGTGGATCTTTCCAATGACAAACTTGCTTTTCTGCTCTGCTTCGAAAAATTACTCGAGAAACTTTTGTGTTCCTCATCGCAGGGACTGCGATATAACAAACATGACTTGACCTAGTGTCACGGACCAATTGAAGGACTTATTCTTTCACGCCGATAGGCAGAGAGATGTGCGTCAAGCTCGGGGCTCCGCCCCCTCGGGAGCCCATAAATAGGCGCACGCATCTCACTTCCTTTTCAAAAATCTTCGCATAAGATGGGACATTTCGAGGACTATTCGATGCTCTATTCCTGCTGGTCGTATTAACTTGTTTCTATTTTCCAAAACAATGACTCGATACGAGCTGGTGAGTTTTCAGGTTCTTTAACCTTCACTACTTGTCTGGGAATTCCCCGCCCCTTCACTGCATTTCATTTGCTCAGTTAGTCTGGCGAACTACTAAATGGAGGTCCACTTCAGTCACATAATTGGATTCGCCTTTAACCAATCAGACCAACGATACTATACAACGACCGGTAATAAAGCAAACACATCTTTTTTCTGTATGAATTGTTCCTTAGCAGGTTTCTTTTCTATTTTCAAAGAAAACTTGCCTTTGAAATCATCCAAGACAGCCGCGAGAGCAGTATATAGTTTTGCTGTGCTTCTCTCTTTGCTTTTGCCTTTGTTACATAGACGTGGTTATTTTAAATCCGCCAATGGCGCGCCAGGTAGCCAAAAGCCAGTTTGTGATTGGTCCCAGGGATCCTGAGAATGCTGAAATGAACTTCTATGCAAAGTTTGCCAGACCCACTTCAGAGGCAAAATCAAATTGGCCGGAAGAAGAGGGGCGGGACTTCCCAGACAACTTCACTACCTCAAGAGTGCTACAAATTTGACTCGCTTTACAGAAAGTCAAGTTTCACTGTCTCCAACTTGTTAGACTGGCCAGTCTCTGCCTAATGCTGCATACACACCTGCGATTAGGAACGTCTCGGTTACTTACGTAGCCTCGTTACTTTAGTAAGAGACCAGATATAACACTAGTTGCGTGTTACAGTGTCTCCTTGGTGTGTGTTTCGACGCTCAGATTTTTTGATCCAAGGAAGTGAGATGCGTGCGCCTCAGTATTTATGGGCTTCTGAGGGGGCGGGGCCCCGAGCTCGACGCACGTCTCTCTGCCTATCGGCGTGAATTAATAAGTTCTTCGATTGGTCCGTGACACTAGGTCAAGTCTCGTTTGTTATATCTGGTCCCTTACTAAAGGAACCAAGGTTACGTAAGTAACCGAGACGTTATATTGAGAGGACAGTGCTACTGATTGTCTTTTTGTACTTGAGTACATTTTGTGAGGAAGACATTTATATTCAGACCCCTGCATTAATGTGCACTTGCAATGAGAAAAAGTCTCATCAGGTGATGATACCAAAATAGATGCAAATTGTCTACCACAGGTAATTATTTAATCAGGCACAATCAAGGCTAGCAACACACACAATGGCCCCATACGCATGCCAGGTTCAATCCATACAGCATGCATTGTTTATGTATATATATGGAGGAGTTCAGTCCAGACAACATGCATTGTTTATGTATAAATATGGAGGAGTAGGAGTATGGTCTTGCATGAAGCGCCGTGTGTTATCCAGGCCGAATAATACTGCATGGCTATAACGTGGGGAGATCCATGTACTATCATATCTCAATTTGTAGTGAACTCACGCTCGACAGGACTGGGAAAGAGCCATTAAATGGAAATGAAAAGTGCTTTCACATCCACATTTTCCAAAAGGTTGTCCGTCTCTTCCACAGCCTGGCCATTTCAAATAATTGAAGACAAGGGTGTCATTTTCGTGTCATTTACAAAATAATTTGATGTTTGGTGACTGTGCATAATTTCAGGACTCTGCCTCATTTGTGTATATTATCTTGTACCGTTGCCTGATGCCTACTAGAACCTTATTGAGACGTTATGCAGGGAAAGCAGAGTGAGCAAGAGGTAATTACACTGTCAGTATGCTTCTCTATGTCAGTCTGATTGTCTTGGGGAGGCCAGTCGATATGGAATTAGTATGCAAATGGTCATGTTCCTTGAGACGCTGCTTATTCCAGTTTGATCAAAAGCCGGTTTCTGCTGTGAAAGTAATTCCTTTTGAGATGCATATGCACGAGGTAATCAAGGGATACTACAACGCCAGATATCAAGAGGGACAATTACATCAACAGAAACAAAGTAATCACCAGTCAGGGTAAAAAAAAAAAAAAAGACAACACAGATAGGTTTTCAATCAGTGAGATGTCTTCAGCAAATCAAAACTGAATATCATCATAATATGTTATCAGAAAGCGGTGTGGTTACAGTCAGCCCAGACAGGGTGTTTACCTTATTGTACAGGTCAGTCAAGGTCTATTTGTACGAATGAAATACAATAAACATGCAATTGTCAGACACCATTACTGCTTATAAGACAAGGGAAACTCAATTTAGGATGCACGGGGTGGGATACTGCATGGATGCAATTCAGCCATGTTGGAGTGCTGAATAACAAAGACTTTATTTAATCATTATTCATACCTGATGTTAATACTGAAGAGAGAAAAAACATAGTGTTAGGTGTCCATGTGATTTGTGGCAGCATTACAAATGCATGATTGAGTCTATCTTTGTCATTTGGAGAGCTTCAGTGAATGGAGCTTGTGGTATACTAGGGACTGTGCTGCTCTTTTAAAATTGCTTCTCGTTTCGAGGTAAGACTAAGCAATCATCCTTGTGTGAAGCAAAAGATAAGGACAAATCTGATTCACCGGGCAACAGAGGACATGCAATCCATACAGAGGTTAACATTCAGCCTCTGGGGAGTGGGGCTTGAACATGGATTCCTTAGTGGACGATTTGGTCAGATACCGGCAATGTGTGGCTAAGTCAGAGCTGTCACAACTCACCACTCATCACAGGCAAAAAGCTCACAGCGTGATCAGTTGACATGATGGAAACATTTCAAGTCACAGGGGAGATACTACAAAGGATGCTGAAGACTTTGTTTTTTTTACAAAACTGCAGACAAAAAATCTTGACAGACAAACAATTTTGATACACAAGCCTGTAGGCTACTCTACATGTAGGGTAAAATGGTGTTCCACTGGAACATTTAAGAATCTGATGTACTTGTTTATGCGTGTTACTTGGGTATCAAAAACGTGATTTTGCTGATGAAATGACATAGACAATGGAAATGGCATTGGAGAGCGACTAATCCAGGGTCGGGGCACTGTAGCCTGACGATGTCATACTCATAATTCTAGTCAGAATGTGAGTCTGATACTGCTCCATTGGGCTGTGATTATGAGGCGTGTTTCAAGAACCAGGGAAAAAAATGCCTCTTCGCTCAATTGGATACCTAGAACCAGAGCAACGTAGTATGACCATCTGATACATTAAACTTTTACTGGATCCCGTAGGAAGGACGTCAAAAACCTCTTTTTGATCGACACATGCCTTGATCGCGTTTCTCTGTTCCTCTTTCAAAATAATGCGCTGTCAATATCTGTGAGATATGCATGCTCACCTTATAGTTATAAGCAGCGAGGCTAGCTAGCTACTATGTGTTTCAATGGATTTTTGGTCTAAGCGTTAGCAATAACCTAACAATAATGGTCTAGAGAGCTTCAGTTAAGACCTACAATACTCAGCAACATTCGTGTTACACATACACAACTAACCGAGTCAATGTAGACATAAAAAAGTCGTGTAGATAGCTTAATTCACATAAAACATTTCCCACTAACAGGCTCCCGAGACGCCGCCATCTTGGTACGATTTCGAATCTACCGTTACTTCAACTCAATCGTTGGTTGATCATCTGTCCATCGTTGTTTAAAGCCCGCCCTGACAATTTGATTGGTCCGGCAGAATCCTGCCTTCTGATAATTCCTCCCCAACGGAGCAGTGCCAGACCAAACTTCCCGACCTATAATGTTGTGGGCGGGGTTCGGTCTGGTATCCAGGCTAGGGGCACTGCACTATTGGGAAGAGAAATTGACACTACATTATTGTCAGAGGTGTCAAGTAACGAAGTACAAATACTTTGTTACTTTACTTAAGTAGAAATTTTGGGTATCTATACTTTACAGGAGTATTCTTTTTCAGACGACTTTCTACTTTTACTACATTTTCACGCAAATATCTGTACTTTCTACTCCCTACATTTTAAAAATAGCCTCGTTACTCCTTATCATTTTGGTTTGTTTTCATTCCGGCTTGTCATCGTTCAAAAACACACGTCACACACAAAAAACCTAGCCGGATAAATCGTGCCATCCGGATAGAGTGAATTTGATTGTGGTTGGATGAGAAGTATGAACATATACCATTCCGACACCCTATTGATTTTCTACGCAATGCACATGCGGATGACACAAATCAACCGTTACAAATCATGTCACTCTCCAGCAAGGACAGCAGAAAAGCCCCTTACAAAAATGTCTGTGTCAGAGAACTCCTTCACCAGCGAAATATCCAGCGAAATAACAAACTCCCAAACAAGGGCCTGATTAACTAACAGGATTGCGCCCATTTCTGGCGTAAAATAGCGGTCGTAAACATAAAACGGTATTTACTAAGGGGGCGCATTTCAGTAGAGTCGCATATTAACGCTTTGAGGGTGTGTACCTGCAAACAGGTGGGATGGTTCGGAAACGTGGGTGGTAACGCGCTATTTAATGGGAGGAGTGCACCTAATGATGAACTGCATGGTATTTACTAAACTGCCCGGCGAGCGCACATCTCTGATTTGCAGGCTAATTCTCCGCCTCATAAAAGCACGTCTTAACCAGGAAGCGCATTTTCACTGAGTCTGAAAACGTTGATATGGCAGCAGCAAGGCAAAGACATAGACAGAGACAGCGAACAGAAATATTTTTTTCAACTCGTACAATTCATATATTCATATATATGAAATTAAACTTTCCGAGCGTAATTGGAGAAATTGATCGCACCCACATGCAAACAGTCCCACCTTCAATCCACGAACACGTTTACCGAAACAGAAAGCACACATATTCAATGAATGTCCAGGTCATATGTGATGCCAACATGACCATTAATTACGTGGTAGTGGTCTGTCCATGACAGTTTTATCTTCCGGAATAGTGCCATCTATCCATGATTGAGCAACGGTGATTTTGGAGAGGCCTGGCTGGGTATTTGTTTCAGTGGGGATATATTGTAGTGAACCCATGTCCCTTGTAGAACGTATTAATCTCGCCATGTACACATCTATATTGTTATAATAGACAGTTTATGCATTAATGCCACCAATAGCATATTCTTTATAATCGTGTTCTTTTAAACATCTCGCTGTAGGTGATGGCGGGCAAAACAACAATATAAACCATTGAATCAGGTTCAGTGATTAAGCGAACGTGAACCAATATATCTATCTCGCTATCTATTCGCTGAACCTTAGTTTTTTCTTCCTCGAATCTCCATGGTGGCAGTAACTTGCTGGCAAGTTCTCCAGTCTTTTAACGGTGTGCTAAATAATGATTGCCCAGCGCGTATCTGGCTTGATAAATATCACGGACAATGCGGGGAATCACCGTGCGTTAATGTGCGCCTGGCAAAGGCGCAGATTAAGATGCGTTCGCAAATCAATCTTAGTAAATCAGGCTCTTTAAAGGGCGGAGTAAGCACAGTTTGCCCAGCGCAGATCTGGCTTGATAAATACCACGGAAAATGCGCAAAAACACAGTGCGTTAATATGCGAACGCAGATTAAGCAGCGCTCGCATATTAGTAAATCAGGCCCCTAGTGTCAGCGAGGAGGTTGATGGCCAACAAGACCAGCCAACACTTGTACATCCCTGGCCGTACCTGGAAGATTTTTTTGAGATGGTGCAAAAGCAATTCTTTTCGAATGCGCTGCAAGCTCTGCGCACCCAAGTACCACAAGCTAATGGCTTTCAAAAACTCGACGTCAAATTTGAAGAGACACTAGTCCGTTGATTTCATGTATGCACTACATTACCTCACTAAAGGTTATTGATAACATTCCACTGAAGTTTGACTTTTTGCACTATTACAATACTTATAGGCAACTAGTTATCTTGTCTGCCGCTCCATGAAACGCATGTTACTGTAATGCTCAGTAGTACACATATAGTACCTTAATGTATTTGCATTCATAAAATGTAATAATAATTTTCAATGGGCATATATGCAGCTGAAACGGGTAGCCTAGTGCATCGGACATTTTTCAACATTACATTTTAATACAACATTATAGTCATTTTGGCCTTTAGAAAAATACTTTTTTTGAGGGAGTTGGGGTAGTGCACTATAGGCCCCTGAGACGCGGCTTAAATGTTTGTCCTTTATGGAAAAAAAATTCTTACATTACTTTTACTTTTCTACTTTTAAGTAGTTTTGAAAACCAGTACTTTACTTAAGTAAAAAGCTTGAGTTGATACTTCTACTTTTACAAAAGTATTTTTAAACCCTTGTATTTTTACTTCTACTTAAGTAATGAATGTGAATACTTTTGACACCTCTGATTATTGTGGTGTTTAAGATCTTGTGGAGTGTGTGTATGTTTTAAAGGGGGGTGGTTGTGGTAGAGGTTGGGGAAGATCGGGTGAAGATGTGTGTTTGCATTGAGTGCCATATATGATACAGTAGCAGTGTTGTCAGCTAAATGTTAATAGCTACTGTATAACAGAAGTAGGCTATTTGAATTTCAAGCTTGCCAGAGTCAGAAATTAAGAATGTATTGTAAGTGATCCACTCCTCTCATATTCCACTTGATTTTTTTTTCCTGAACCTCCCAATGGTGGGTTTGACCAGCCCCAATTATACTAGGTTATTTATTTACACTTACACTTATGTTTAAATCCATTGGTGGGCAGGTACACACAAATTCACTTAAGTGTTCACCTGTGTTCACCTTAGTTAAACTGATATTTTTATTTAAAAAAATAACAGGAATGGAACAAATTATACTAGATTACTTATTTAATGAACATTAATTATATTAGAATGTTAACTGGTCATGTTTTCTTTCCCACATAGGCCTATATGGTCATGCTCCTTCACGTGACTTGAAATGAGAGACTCAAGCTGAGAGGCTCTCCATTGAGAAATAAAGTGTCTAATATGGCTTACGTAATACAGCCAACGTCAATTCTATATTGATGTCCATTTTCACTTTAGGCCTCACAATCTGATGGTTGTGATCTGATAGTGATGCCTGAATGCTTCTGCTGGCTTTGTTTCAATTTGGTGTAAATTCCCAGTGTGGCCAGCATCATGAATCAAACTCGGTTTAATTATCTCATGCACCAAATAAATGATTGAGGCAGTGAATTTCAATTTGCTACTTACAGTTTCTGTCTTTCAAAATTTCTCTCAGGAGTAGTCTCTCATGAGATATCACAGCTCAATACATTTCCACAACAAATACCAATGACCTGGAAAGACTAATCAAATGGCCTTTTGTTATTTCAAAAATAATTTCTTCCGGACTTCAAATTAGATTTCCTATTGAGGCATAAATATTGCCTGCTTTTGACCTCGCCCCCTGTTTCCTGTACTGGTGAAGTTCTTCTCATCTGATGCATTTATCTTTGCAAAGTCGAATATTATGCATAATAACTTTTAAAAGTATTACGTTTTTTATTCATTCATGATATGTTTAGCTGCAAATTTTTTTGGGATGAAATGTAAATGAACAATCCTTCAATTACTGTAAGCGCGCATATGAATGTATTCATTCTTTCAGTCATACGAAGGATTAGGACTGTGACTTTATAATACCCACTTCACTAACTTCCGCCACTCGACTTTTCAGCATGTAGCATGCACAATTAAGAATAATTCTGTGGCCTCCATCATAAAAGATGAGATGTCAAAGGTGTTTTGCAGGAGTGCAGTGGCTGAAAAGACAAGGAAACTCATCATAAATCTTTGTCCAACCTTATGGCTCCTGCTGTCATTCTCAACAGAAAAAACACGAGTGGGATATAATTGATAGACACCTGCACTACGACCCTAAGGTCTGGATCTGTCTACTGGTGAGTATACATGCCATTTTTATTCTTGACTCCAAATGAAGTGATTAAATTACTGTTCGTCATAGACTCTCACTGCACACATACTGCGAGCCGGCAGTGTTATTTATAATTTATATTTTTAGACATTCTGTGCTCCTCTGCAACTCTGTGTAGGTGTGGAAGCGTGTGTGTAGGTGTGCTCAGCATCCCCCTATCAATTATGTGCCTATCCTTATGTTTTAAACCACCCACAGGTGAGTCATTCATCGTTTATACAAAAAGCTGTCCTAATTCTCACTTTCTGAAACAAAATTTTTGTAAATCACCAAGTTGGTGGGAAGTTTTGTTAAATGCAGCCATACACGGCATTACACTGATAAGCTAATACCTAGCTCTAGCTGCAGCACTCCCTGATTTTAGCATGACAAATAACTTTGCCAGGAAGAATAATGGGCCTTGTCATGCATGGCTCTCTAGTGTTAGCACAATTCTTTCCCTGCTACCTTCTAAAATACACACACAACCATCACCACCCCTCCTCGCAAATTGCTTGCCTGGAAATGTTTCTTCACATCCCGTTCTTAATGCTGTATTTCCAAATTCACAGCAACCTCCTACATGTCACCGCAATAATGAAGCAATATACTGGGTGACAGGTTTTATAACAGTATTGCATAAGGGGCGAGATGAATGGATGTGTCTACATTTCTTTATTCCCGAAACCAAATGATAATGAATTATTAATTCTATATTTCATTTCTTCCATTAAGATGAATGAGACACATGGTGATAAAATGGAAGATTATGTGCTAACTTCCAGTGCAAGCTCAGTGCTAATGCTGTATAAAGTTTATATAGTTACTATTTTAATAAACTGGGGAAGTCTTCTGTCCATATGGTATTCCTCCTCTGTTGGACGACTGTCTTAGTCACATTGGTGGATAGCACATGTCAGTTTTAGTCATTTTCACACATCACGACATTGTGGAGTTTGCAAGATTATATTGAGTTTCATAGGTGCAGCAGCAACCTCCAAGTCTGTCAGTCCAGACATGAGTCATAGGCTTCAGTGACTCTTTGTATAGTATTTATAAAACACTGCAATATGGCCTTGAGACAAATACACACATGCACTGTTACAACCCCCAACCCCGTCCACACACACACACTCACTCGTCCACAGAAATAAACAGAGCATGGTGAGTTGAACTTGTCCTGAATTTTATTCAATCTTCAGATGAATTTACTTCAACATTAGGGTGGTTTTGTGCCTTGAAAATTAGGTAACACAAGGGATTTCAGAGACACAGTAATAAGTCACTGTGGACAATAAAAAAAGCATTATTCATGAGCATTGGTAGTGGCAAATACTACACGCCTTTAAGTGCATCCTCTCTGCTATGAATCAAAAGCAAATACAGTTTCCATGTTTTTGTCTTTAACTGGCTGTTCAAATGTAGAGCGTTACCTGACCCACGTGTAATATTATAGTTTGGCAACCAATCCTTTCAAGTTATACCTGGTGGCTATCCATCGTCCACCAGAACAACTAAGGGCCTGATTTACTAACATGTGACCGCTGCTTATTTCTCAGAGTTGGGGAACATTGTCAGAGCAAAAGGAAGCAAGTTTTTCTTCCGGGACAACGTTGTACTTTGCCTGGCTGAGTTTTGTAAAAGACCATAAGGATTGAAAAAAGCGGACTGGAGGGTCTTCTAGTTCGTCTTCTCTGATGAGTCCAATTTTCAGCTTTGCCCAACACATGGTCGTCTGATGGTTAGACGGAGACCTGGAGAGGCCTACAAGCCAGAGAGTCTTGCACCTACTGTGAAATCGGACTCATCAGAGAAGACGAACTTAGAAGAACCTCCAGTCCGCTTTTTCAATCCTTATGGTCTTTTACAAACCTCAGCCAGGCAAAGTACAACGTTGTCCCGGAAGAAAAACTTGCTTCCTTTTGCTCTGACAATGTTCCCCAACTTTGAGAAGTGTTTTTTCCAGCAGGGCAATGCTCCATGCCACACAGCCAGGCCAGTAAAGGTGTGGATGGAGTACCACCAGATCAGGACCCTGTCATGGCCAGCCCAATTTCGAGACCTGAATCCCATAAAAAACCTCTGAAATGTGATCAAGAGGAAGATGGATGGTCACAAGACATGAAAAGAAGCCAAGCTGCTTGAATTCTTGCGCCAGGAGTAGCATAAAGTCACCCAACGGCAATGTGAAAGACTGGTGGAGAGCATGCCAAGACACATGAAAGTTGTGATTTTAAATCAAGGTTATTCGACCAAATATTGATTTCTGAACTCTTCCTAAGTTAAAGCATTAGTATTGTGTGGTTAAAAAATGAATATGAGCTTGTTTTCTTTGCATTATTTGAGATCTGAAGACACTGCATCTTTTTTGCTATTTTGACCAATTGTCATTTTTCTCCAAATAAATGATCTAAATGACAATATTTTTATTTTAAATTAGGTAGGAATGTTTCCAGTAGGTTATAGAATAAAACAAAAATGTACATTTTACTTTAACACATACCAATAAATAGTAAAACAAGAGAAACTGATCATTTTGAAGTGGTCTCTTAATTTTTTCCGCGGCTGTATATTGGTTCACGTTCGCTCAATCACTGAACCTGATTCAATGTGTGCGCTGCTATATTGTTGTTCTGCTCGCCATCACCTACAGCGAGATGTTTAAAAGAACACGATTATAAAGAATATGCTATTGGTGGCATTAATGCATAAACTGTCTATTATAACAATATAGATGTGTACATGGCGAGATTAATAATTTCTACAAGGGACATGGGTTCACTACAATATGGAGGTGGGTGCAATCAATGGTTCCGATTACGTTCTGAAAGTTTGCGATTTCAAAGTCCACAATTGCGTTTAGAGCCGAACTCGCGGCATTGTATGGGTAGCTAGCGATAGTCATGGCTCTGTGTGTGTGTGTGTGCGCAAGTTCAATGCCTCTCTCTCTCTCTCGCTCCTGCGGGCAACAAGAGTGAAGTGTCTTTCTCCCGTGTCTGTGGGGCAACGTGAGTTATAAGTCAATGTTAATGTTGACGGTGGAAAGGGGAATTCACTTTTCCACAAACTGGTTGAAATTATCCGGAGGCCAATATTTGCAAATTAGTTAACAACTGATGGAATGGAATGTGATCGCCGATGTCTCTCTGATCTGGTCCAGTAATTGAAGTATTGCGTGGCTGGTTAACCTGTACCGTCTAATGATTTGTGGTTCATTTAACTGAAAATGTGTTATACGAGTTGAAAAAAATATTTCTGTGCGCTGTCTCTGTCTTCTTTTTTCGCCTTGCTGTTATCACTGCTGCCATATCAACGTTTCAGACTCAATGGAAATGCGCTTGCTGGTTAAGACGTGCTTTTATGAGGCGGAGAATAAGCGCGCAAATCGGAGACTTGCGCCCGCCAGGCAGTTTAGTAGATACCACGCAATACATCATTAGGCGCACTTACCTTCTCTCCTCCCATTAAAGTGCGCTTCACGCCTACGTTACCACCCACGTCCACATAACCTCCCCTGTTCACACCCACAGGCGTTAATATGCGCTGCACCCCCTTAGTAAATACCATTTTATGTTTACGACCGCTATTTTACGCCAGAAATGGGCGCAATCCTGTTAGTAAATCAGGCCCTAAGTGCTTTGTGCAAGAGCTGGACATTCTGCTGTCTGCACATCCAATGGATAATTGTCTATTACTAATCCTTGGTGATATGAGGTATTAATGTGGACAATTCTCATTCAGTAGACTTCTTGTCCCTACGTAACTTGTTTAATCTCAAACATGTTCACAGCTGGCAAGGATCTAGATTGCATGCTGTTAAGTGATCGCACTACAGCGTAGCTAATGGCGAATCCATTACCTGTATCTGACCATAACGTTATTAGATTTTCTGTGTGTCTCCTGAAGCATCATACGATTCCTCCTCCTGCGGCTTTGTTTCGTCATAACCGCAGAAGTCTTTCAAGAGATGAGTTTTTGGTTGCATGTAATCTTCCTACCTAGAGTTCATTCTCATCACTAGGGGTCAATGATGCTGTGAACACACTTTGCTCTACACTGAGCTCTTGGTTAGATAACATATGTATGTATTCTATCCACAAGACCTGCTCACTGTCATCCTTGGTAAAGCAAAAAAAGAACTTAGAGCTGCTGATTGAAAATGGCATAAATCCAGAGATGTCAATGATCTTGAAGAATATCAGTCCCTGTTATCTGCCTTTTCCTCCTCAGTCACAGCTGCTAAAAAGATATTCTACTAAGAAAAGGTTGACAATGCCCAGGCAGTAGGAAACTTTTTTCTGCACTCAAGAATCTCCCCAGCCCTCTACCTCCACCATCAGTTAACATCCGTCTGCTGATGATTTCACAACTTTCTTTCCAGAAAAAGTTACAATCATTAGTGGGAAACAGGGTAACCTTGATAAGACATTGCTGAATTCATTCACCCCACTCAATGAAGAAGTCACTATGCTTTTTCAATAGAGTCGTATACCACTTGTCCTCTGGGCCTTTAATTATATGCATGTAGTCAATGCTTCACTTCACTAAGAAAGTTTCACTTAACCCACCTGATGTGAAGACTTAAGCCTAATTTATACTTCGGTAGATGACACTTTTGAAAAGGTCGCTGACAAAAAAAAAGTGTCGTCCAGGCTTGTGTGTTTATACTTCAGGCGAACAGTCGCCGAGTTCGTCATAATGGGAGAGGCGCTAACGAAATGTTTCTGCCACTACATTCTACTTTTTGAAAATCAACGGCGCGTGCCGTCTATCTAGCTAATCACACTGACATAATTATGAAGAATGTTTAATGATATATAGGCCTATCCGTTTTAACAGGTAGGTTTTATTTGTGGAGGAAGCAAGCTATAATAAAAGTATATACTAATCTAACATACACTACATACACTATTAAAACACGATACAAGGAAATTAATAAGTTCTTATTTTCTTTGGTATTTTTGTCATATTCAGATTTTCAATGATGATAGCTGGGTAAAATGTATGTTTTCAAAACAAGTCAAACACAGTTGTGTACCAAGATCTGAACTGCTGCCCAGCTGCCGCAGCGTGTGGAACCCTTCATTGTAATCGCGTTTGCTACGCGCAATTCTCCTCTCCAGGCGCCTCCACTTTCTCATGTGGAGAACGCAGCTTAAGCGCAGAGACAGTTTACCCGTCTCCTACTAAAGTTGGCGAAACAAATGCAACATTCGCTGATTAGCCTACCTCTTGTTACCAGCAGACACACACACAACACTTTCCAAAATGGCATTGCATTGAATAAATCAGGCCTATGATGTGCATTGCGCATGCATGCTTTGTCAGTGCTTAACAAGATCTGCGTAATGTCCTGCGACAATCTGCTGGTGATTTCCTTCTCACGAGTGGTACCCTATATTCAAAACCAGAGAAGGCTAAATTAACAAATATTGCCTAGGAAAAGTTATGCGTAAAGGTCCGGTAAGCGTCTTCGCTGCGCAAATGAAATGCTGCGTGTGTTTTGTGCCACTTAAAATATTTCTAAATTATGCCAGAGCCTGCACTTCCAGCTTCCTCGTTTAGGCCTATGTGTAAAACATGAAAATTCTGACCTCTTGCATTCTTCACCTTGCACACGCACGTTTTGCCTGGTCATAGCTCATCATTGCCTGCGAGCTAATTACAACTACAACAGGGACGTAGCAACAGTGTTGTGCACGTTCACACCTCACACGAACTAGTTCAAAGTTCAGTTCATACAAGTAAAAATGAATTGTTCACGTTCATAGTTCATCATTTCAATTCTAAACTCGTTCATAGTTCAGTTCAGTTCATTTTCATTTTTTTAAATAATTGCTCATTTTCCAGGACCAGGAGGACATAGTTTGCATAGAAAGGTGCGATTTTTACTGTCGAAAACGTTATCAGATGCACAGCCCTGTTGTAGGCTACCATTTAAATAATGGATTATACAGGGAACTTACAGCAAGAATGCAAACCTCTTAAGCATATGGGATCTAAGATAGACAAGAGCATGTACACTAAGGCCCAATCCCATTTCTCATCTCTACCGCTACCCTTACCCCTACCCCTTCGCCTTCGCTTTTTCAAACGGAGCGGTAGCGGAAGGGGTTGAAACGCTAGCCCTTCGAATTGGGATAGCACTTCAACAATTACGTACGTCATCAGTACGAAGCGTTGGCTGTTACGTTACCGGAGAGCGACAGCTGTCACTCACCAGACATAAACAAACATGGCGCCTGCAGCTGTTATTTACACAATGCAACATTTCATCAAACAAGTTTTAAAATCATGAATTACAAAGAAAATACTTTCATTTGTGTGATGCTTTCCCTGCTGTTTCCGACATTTTTAAATGGACTCGCGCGATGTTTGTTCTTTAATGATCACGGGTTCGCAATGCATTGAGGGAAATCAGTCTACCCCTCCGTTTGAAGTGTGCCCTCGGAAAATCTCCGTTTGGAGCGGTAGAAAGCGCTTCCCCTTCCCCTACCCCTCTGTCTTAACGTGAATTGGGACAGCCCTACCGCTCCACATGAACGCGCAAAACGGAGGGGAAGGGGAAAGATGAAGGGGTAGCGGGAGAAATGGGATTCAGCCTAAATGAATGACAGCTCAAAAGTTAGCAAAGGTAAACCCTGTAACACTCGTATTTGTACATTAGCAGTTTAGGCTAAGCGACTTAACGAACAGTACCATCCTGCTAGATTAATTAAGTGACAGTGCTCGTAACAATTATGAGCAAGCTAAACTATAACAAACACGTAATGACAAGGTAGGCTACAAAGTCAAACTTACGTATAGGCTACATGGACGCACACAACTTCAACAAAGTGCAACGTTCAATTATGTGAAAATATTCCCGATGTTAACTGACACTCCATCTAAGGCCCAATCCCATTTCTCATCTCTACCGCTACCCTTACCCCTACCCCTTCGCCTTCGCTTTTTCAAACGGAGCGGTAGCGGAAGGGGTTGAAACGCTAGCCCTTCGAATTGGGATAGCACTTCAACACTTACGTACGTCATCAGTACGCTGCGTCAGCTGTTACGTTACCGGAGAGCGACAGCTGTCACTCACCAGACATAAACAAACATGGTGCCTGCAGCTCTTATTTACACAATGCAACATTTCATCAAACAAGTTTTAAAATCATGAATTACAAAGAAAATACTTTCATTTGTGTGATGCTTTCCCTGCTGTTTCCGACATTTTTAAATTGACTCCCGCGATGTTTCTTCTTTAATGCTCACGGGTTCGCAATGCATTGAGGGAAATCAGTCTACCCCTCCGTTTGAAGTGTGCCCTCGGAAAATCTCCGTTTGGAGCGGTAGAAAGCGCTTCCCCTTCCCCTACCCCTCTGTCTTAACGTGAATTGGGACAGCCCTACCCCTCCACATGAACGCGCAAAACGGAGGGGAAGGGGAAAGACGAAGGGGTAGCGGGAGAAATGGGATTCAGCCTAAATAAGCCGTGAAGAGAAATCAAAACACTATCACATGACCAACACAATTACCAAATATGGTCATTTACCTAAACATGCTCTGTCTTGGCAACTTAACAAATAATTACTATGGCCTTTTTAACAGGTACTGAGCAATGACAGGTTGCAAGCATTCGATTTAAACATCGTCTTTCCTCAGTAGAAGGACAACATTCCGTAACGTTTTAGCTAGACCTCAGTTGCACCGGACCCAGATAATATGAACGTGTTCACCGTTCAAATTCATTATTTCTAATTAGGTTGCGTTCAGTTCATCTTTCTCGTAAAAATGAACGTGTTCAATGAACGCAGTCTTTTGAACGCGTTCATGCACAACACTGCGTAGCAATAACGTTGTATGCACAACTCCTATCCTTCTAACTGCCGAGCCATTAATGAACAGGGCCTCGTTTCCCGATAACGACGTATCTTAACGTTCTACGTGGATTTTGGCGACATAGTAGACTCAGTAACAGTTTCTATTTACGAGCGTTTCCCGAACATCATCTTAAAGTCAGGTGCACGAGCGCCACGTGCACGAGTTCTTAAGTATCTCTTAGGGTGGAGGTCGCCTGTTCATCGATGTCAGACGAGTCGATTTTCTCACTTGTGTATACATGGGTTTCTCGGCTACGTCATCACTGGTTGCGTGCGAAAGCAAGATGACGTTGAAGTGGATGAGAAAGCTGTGGAGGAAGGCAACATGACAGGGAGTTGTTGTGTGGTGAACTGCTCTAACAGAGTTGGTAAGATGTTCAGTATACCTAGGAGGAAGCATCCGTTTGCCAGGAAAAATAAAATATCAAATCAAATCAAATATAGAAAAAGGCTCAACAATGTACAAGGTTACGTTTGGGAATATGTTGAGGGTGTGTGCAAGCATTCATGCCAACAGAATAGGGAACGGTAGGCTAAATAAGTAATAAACAATACATTTAAACTGGGTTTTCTGCGCTACCACTGATGAAGCAAGCTGCCCCCCGCGCTCAATGACATGTCAATTTCCTAATATTGCAGCCTAACTACACAGTCAGAAAAGCCATCTCCTTAGTTCAATAACATATTATTTTGTATAATCTTTATTTTTAAATACTCAATATTCTTTATTTCTATTTTGATGGGAATAGGCAGGTGAAACAATGACATTCTCATGATTTGCTATACACAGAAACATCCTTTGGGTTTCTTCTATAATAGGCCGAACGACGCCCCTGGTGGATTGCATCGTTAAGTGTGAAGTTACTACTGGATTGCATCGCTAAGTGTGAAGTTACTACTGGTCCTGACCACACGTAGAATTCTTCTCAACGAAAGATAAACTTAAGCTAAGTGCCGCGTCGGGAAACCGCTCTGCAACGTAGGATCCCTCTTACGACCGATTTCAAGTCCTTTTTAGGCTAAGTGCGCGTTCGGGAAACGAGGCACAGGTTGTTATAGCTACTTTCGGAGTCAGGTCGCCACCGAGCGCCTGTTTAATTGTGTATGTGTTTTTCAGATGTGGGTAAAGCTGCTGTGTGTGCTGCTGCACCAAATAATTCCTTTTATCAGTGTCAAATGTTTCAGCACTTTGACCGTCTGTTTACGTTACCGCGAGTCAAAGCACTATCCATGTTTCTGATTGATGAATGTTGACCTGTCTACTTTCCCAATACAATAACCGAAGTTCCTAATTCGACCGTAAAATCCAACACATTGTTGATATATATTCGCCAATGGTGTGTGTTCGCACCTCATGCCTCATGAGTAGTAAACTAGCTTGCACTATAGAGCGCATCTACCTTATGCCACTGACAGGGCTCGTCATAATAGCAGGCACCGGGGCCCGTTGTATCTACGTTACGCTACTCTGACGACTTCAGCGTGAGTAGAAATTTCTCCATGTAGCCATGATTTTACTAAACTTATCAGCAGTCTTTGACACACTGAACAATGACATCT